>NC_142862.1:28674873-28825719 GCF_061612785.1 Hesperophylax consimilis
TAAAATTAATTTACTAAACACAACCTTAGATATTCATAAAAAAAACCTCCTGTAATTTAAGCTCTTTATCTCCTCCGCTATTTTAAACTTAGGAGTTATCTTATGCCGTATTATGGCTCCCAAACCATCTGTCTGACTTTTGTTTATCAATGAGAAATCAGAGTTGGTCACAATGGTACTGGTAATATGTACTTGTAAACAGCTCTAGATAATAATCAATTAGTGTATAAGACTGTATTTCGGTGAATTATGGTCTTATCAGGTAGATGACTAAGTACCTAAGTAACCCGGCAAAGAGGTGAGAACACAACATGACTCGGTGAAGTATTTTTTTTTCTACATTTGCTCCACACAGGAGGCATCTTTGGGGATGCTGTGTGGAGGGTCTTTTTAGGGAAAGTAAGAAGAGGAAGTTCTGGTAAGGAAAAAGGTATGAGGGATGGGTAGGAATCTGACGTGAATCTGAGTGACGTACGTATGAAAACATCATCCACCATAAGGGGCGTGGAGGGGGGGGGGGGGTGAGAAGAAGGTTAATGTTTCAAGCTGGAACTAACCATACACATTCTCAAAATTTCATTGAAATCGGTTTTGCGGTTTCGGAGATTAGCGTGTACAAACAAAGTGACATGTGTTCAATAATAATAATAAGTTTTCGATTTATACAAAATGTCTTATTTTATAAAAAAAATGCCATATACATAAATGTCTTCTTTAAAAAAATTGACTTCATAAATCTAATAATTATTTTTTTTATGATCATTTAATTTATTTTATTTTATAAAATAATAACTATTACCATTCATTATAATATTTTTATCTATATACAGGGTGTATCGGCACTAACCCGATAAACTTTAACCAGCTATTCCTTAGCACATTTGGAGTAAAAAATGTTATGGGCACCTTGCTGTCCGGTAGCATTTTTTTTTCAATTAAAAACAAAAAAATTAAAAATTTCCACACTCCGTCACTGGCATTGCCATTGTTTCTCGTGTTCAACAGCTGTTATAAGCAAGTATGTAGAAAAGTGTCTTCGCTCTTTCGCACACACTAAATAAGAATAGTTAAAAATGAGACGAATGGTGCCGTGCCATTTCGTTGTGATTGTAAAAGCGCGCCAATATAGGTACACACGTACATTATTCAACGGAATTCGAATAAAATATTGCCAGATGGGTTTTCAAACTTTGACAAAGGATAAAACAGTGGTGACATGTGGTGAAAATATTAATAATAAATTTTTTATTAAAAAAAAAAGTTACCGGACAGCAAAATGCACATAAGATTTTTTACTCCAAATATGCTAAGGAATAGCTGGTTAAAGTTTGTCGGGTACGTGCCGATACACCCTGTATACTTATTTTTCTATACTACTTATCTATTTTTAAATTCGTTAATTTACATGATCCTGACGAAGAAGCCATTGACTTTGAAACATTTAGATTATTATTGATTAAAAAGTTGTGTAAACAAACATTTACATACAATCAAAATGACGTCAAAATGCGTAATTTAATTATGTAGTTTAGATTTATATTTTAGAAGACAATTGTTTCCAAGGTTAAGAAGTTAAGTCTGAGTATTGACACAATGAAATCTACTAAATCCAGACAATCAATTAATGAGTTGAACATTTACAAAATAATAATTCACCAATAATCCTTCTGTCACTTGAAATAATTAATCCCATTGTTGTCAGCGACAAATCATAACTAATGAGTTCTGATAGCAAGCATTGTCTAAAATATATGTGTATCAGAAATTAACTCTTTCAATGGCCATGTAATATGCAGGCCTGGACTTACCCATATAATACCTACACATCTATCACGTCTTATATCAATAAAAAAGGTTTTGTTAAATAATGAAAATTCCATCTATTTATCTTACATTATTATTTTTTTGATTTATTTAGTTATAATACATTACAAAATAATAAGAATAATTAATTATTCTTGTTTAAAAAAACTCATTTCGGGAAAGACAACATTGATTAACATTCATAAAATAAAAGGAACTTATTTTTACATAAGAGCACGAACTTAAAAGAGAGTTCAATGAACAGTGTACATAGATTTTAAAACAGATTAGACAGAGTTAACACAGTTAGAATGGAAAATATTTCATAAATACATTAAAGGAAGTAAACACAGAAGTTAGAGAGTTCCAAATAACAAATACATACGAGTATGTCTCCGATTAATAAAACTGCTGAGGAAATAGCTTTTAAGAGCTTTTACCAATGTTTTTTTGGTTACTAGGTAATGCGTTGTATTGCTTATATGCGATGTATTGTAAATATTTAATTTCAATTTTAGTTGTGCAAGTAGATGACAATAAGTTTATTTGATTTTATGATTGTGTTTTGTGCTGGTGTATGTCGCAATTAAAGATTAGTTTAGTGTTGGTGTGTGAGGAGTGTTGAATTTTTTGTAGAATGGCTTTGTGTCTGTGATTATATATATATTTTTTTTTATTTTTTATTATTTTAATATAGATCACAGTTACATTAATACATACATATTTTGCAATATATCATATTTAGGTACATAGTTGGGCATGTATACCTTATCAGAAAAGAGGAGCTCTTGTGCCTGATAAGGGAGCCACGATTCTTACTTAGATTCAATGTTATGTGTAAAATATAAATAAAATATATATATATATATATCTTTGACATGTGTATCACATGGTAGATGGTTATCCAAACTTGTATTTCGGATGTTTGTTTTTTTGGTAATGGTGCCCCAGATACTAACTAGATAACTCAGGTGTGAACGGATCGTATCATGATATGTGACACGCAGAAGAGATAAGATGTTGGGAGCACACCTAGAGTACACCGGTTATCGGAGAAATTTTGTATTTTACATACTCAACATAGGAGTTCCACAAGAGGTTAAAATAAATGAGTAATCCCAAATATTTCGTTACTATGTTGGAGATTTTCATTTCCAAGAATGATATTCATGGACATGTTATCTTTTACCCCGAAAGTAAGAAAAATGTTTTTTTTTTAACATTTAGGCTTAATTTGTTAAATCGCAGCCATTTAGCAAACTTTGCGAGATCTTTATTCATTAGAACTTCAAGTTCCCTCAGATTTTTACAATGAAAGTAAATCACAGTATCATCAGAGTAATGTTGAAGTTTTCCTGAGATGCCACATTTAGTTAAATCATTGATGTATAGTAAGAAAAATAGAGGTCCAAGAATCGAGCCCTGTGGCACTCCACATGTGATTTTTCCAAAGCCGCTTAGGTTCCCTAGGTATAACTTGGGAGCAGATTTAAAGATTTCCCGACTATGCCCAAATGTTCCATTTTCTATTTCATGATCTATCGTATCAAAGGCTTTTTTTTTAAATTTACCTCTCAAAATTGGTCAGAAAATTTTTACAAAAATATTTATCTTTTCGATTTTATTATGTGAAGTTTGGAAATTTTTTTAATGTTAGAAATTTTTTGATCTAGGAAAAATCAATCAGAAAAATTGGAACATGGGAGAAAAATCGTGTTAAAAAGGGTTAGGAAATTGTGTAAAAGTAACGGAAAAAAATGACTTCGCGAATTCCCCATATTTCTGTTTAAAATTTGGATGTTTTAACACGTGCACTGGTTAACCAATACTGGGTCCAGACAATAGTGTGACACACTCACACTCAGATATTAAAAAAGGCTTACCGCGAATGCCGCACATTAGTCCCGATTCCTCAATATGCTGAAGAGTCTGCGGAACTATGACATCCCCAACAAGTGACGATATCAAAGGGATATAACAACTCGGAAAGACACGAATGCGAAGTTCTTTCCATTGTATCCACAATTGGGGTACAAGTGGTGTGGGTGAAGGGAGTAAAATATGAATTATTATTTTCACAAAGAACCGAAAAAGCGCCACAAGTCAAAAATTGTCTAGGTCGGAGAGCATACCAATAAAAAATGCTTTTGATTTTTATTTTTCGGAAAGTCAGTATCAACAATATAAAGATGGAAATCTAGTGTGTAACAATATGGTTTACATATCCTCCGCAATTTGCTCAGAATTATATTTAAATATATTGTTGCATATTTACCTTCTCGTATGTTCTGCCTTCTCACCAATTCGGACCGCTTGGGTGGGAAAAAGGGAGGTGAGTTTAATTATAAAACATCTTATTATTTATGATTCTCGATTTTAATTGGGTTTGTCAAGTTTTAATACTTAATCTAAATTATAATTAGATCTACTTACATCTATAACTTCACTAGTTGTCATATGGTTCGGGTTGCTTCTTCATTATTCACATCGTCATTGTTCACTGTAACTACTACACTGTCGTCACTGAGTTGGTTCTGTGCGTTGGCCTTAGTAAGGCCGAAGTTCTAGGTGGCGGCTTCTGCAGTTCTGCAGCTCAGGCCTCCCGGCCGCGTCTGGTCACGGCGCTTTCTTCACCTCACGGCTTCTTCACCTCACGCCCAGCATTACGTCGCCGGGCGGAGGTTAACATATCTTGAAAATCACTTTCTCTAACTCGACTGTAACTTCTTCATCCGCCGCCCAGCATCACGCCGCTGGGCGGGGAGCGCGTACTTCACCACCATTCCTGTCTCGGTCTCCTCTCTCTCCCGCCTCGATCTTGACTGTCTTCCGTCCTGAGCTCGTAGGACCTGACTCTCTTCCCCGCACTTCTCACTTCTTTCCTTACAACCCACGTCTGTCAACACTTTCTTTGTCTTGGGCGCACATTACAATGGAAGATGCTCTGAGGAACTAGCGTCATTGATCCCTTCGGCACTGGTGCGTAGTCGGGATACACGCCAAACGCGTGCCCATCATTTGTACACGGTTGGCATTTGTCACATGAGAACGGGTCGCTTCTACGATTCGTTCTTAAGTTCAACAGCTCGGCTGTGGAACGAACTGCCGGCCTCTGTGTTTCCTCCCTCCTACAACATGGGACTCATAAAGACCCATGTTCACTCCTTCCTCTCCACAAAAAGACCCTCCACACAGCATCCCCAAAGATGACATAGGCCCTGAGGGAAATTATCTTCTTGTTCTGGCCTCCTGTGTGGAGTTAATATATAATAAAAAAAACACTGCGGGACATACTCAGTTTAACGTTGAAATTTATTTGTGATGAAATTTGATTCGTCACAAGTGGAAACCTTTAAAACAATTCAGCTTATCCGGCTGGTGGCCGAGTGTATAAATGCTTCAGATTACCACCCAGGCGTCGGGAGTTTTAAGCGTTTATGGCGAACATTTTCCGTTTATCTAAAAATTGGAAATATATTTTTTTCCTAGACCTGTGTCCTCAATGTGTATCATTTTGGCAAATAGCTGGGACCCCTCCGAGGTTGGGGCCATATGGAAAATTTGACATAGAGTCCTGTGTCCTCAATTCGTACAATTTTCGCAGCATTCCCAAAGATGACACATTTTGCCCTAAGGAACTTATCTTGTATCAGGGCCACTTGCGTGGAGTTAATGTTAAAAACAAATTTAAAAGAACGTTCCCTGACCGTCCCCCCCCAGTTTGGGTTTGTTGAAATATTTCTTTCCAAGTCTCGTGTCTTTAGTGTGTATAATTTTGGCACCTAGCCGGGCCCACGTCAAATCGCGGACCTTAGAAAAAGTGTTGAAATATTATATAGCGGAAGTCCGGCCCTAGGTACGGGCAAAAGAGACAATAATGGGGTGATCGAATCGACAAATTGTGTTCATTCTGCCTTTTGGCACATTCAAGTTTTAATAATTTATTATTTAAAATATGTAGGCGCTCTTAGAACCTAGCATCTTAATCGTGGTTTTTTTCTTTATGATTCAAGCTAGACGCTTTTAAACTATATGATGTGTCGTCAGTGACGAGGTCATCTGCGAAATGAGTACTTTTCAGAACATTGACAATATTATTTAAAAATAAAATAAATAATTGGTTATTATTTTTTTGGTAAACTAATGTTTAAGACAAGATTTTTTATGCATAGCACAAAGGGTAACAATTATTTTACAAGCAATAATTATTCGCCTGAAACACTCATCCACATTGAAAATCAGTTTTATCAGGAGATTTTTCAATGTGGATGAGTGTTTCAGGCGAATAATTATTACTTGTAAAATAATTGGTATTGGTCTCAGACGCCACCCATGGGGCACACCACACGGAGTTATCTATCTTCAGCGGCCAGGGTCAGGAACTAAAGAAAGTCATTGAACTGCCCCTGTATGTGTCTGTACAGTGTAATGACAAGGTATAATGACTATATCGCCACCCGGTTGGGCAGTGTTTTGACATAAATAGTATTGGTCCTAAACCCCACCCTTGGGGCACACCACACTTCGGCGGTCAGGGGTCAGGTCAGGAAATAAGGAACGTCATTGAACTGCGTTTCTAGTGCTTCTATCGCAGGGCTGAACGATAAATTTTATTTTACATATAAATATTTTGTTTAGCTCCATACATCGTCTTTGGGAAGAATTTGGGAAGGAAGAAAGGATTAAACTTGTTGTAGGAGGGAGGTAACTCAGAAATCGAAAATTCATTCCGAAATAATGTTATTGGCGTTACGGGCTAAGGATATATCTCACTTTTATTAGTCTCGGGTCTCTCTATAATATAATGTTGTTATGCACCGGAAATGTTTTCGGAAAAAACGAGCGGCGAGTAACTTGCCGCTTGCCACGAACCTATCATTCAATTTTTTTTTTTATAAATTAAATTTAGATTAAATTTGATAATATTATTATTAAGTTCTGCAAGTGTTTTAGTTTTTTATTATTGTGACCCTTGTTGTTAAGTGGGGTATGATTATTCACCAAGAGATGTTCTGCGAATTTTGAGGATGTGTTTTCGCAGAACATCTCTTGGTGAATAATCATACCCCACTTAACAACAAGGGTCCTAAACCATTGCATATAGAAAAAAAGGGCATTAGATTAAATTTACTTGAACAATTAGAAATCAATAAACGAACGAATGACCCAAATTTAACACTAATTAATAAAGTACGGAAAATAATTTACTCACCACTTCTCAGTATTTTCACAAAACCCAAGCAGTATAATGCACCCAAATAATTCATAGCAATAAAGTCATTAGTAAATAATTAAGAACTCATTACCATTTACTGAGGGGAAAACGTAGATTGGTTTAACCAACAATAGATCATGTCATCGGTTTAACCAGTAATAAATCAATGTATGCACCTTCAAAATTTACATTTGAAATAGTATAAATACGTCGTCTCAATGTGGACTAACCACAGTTTGAAAATGGCCTTGTAAGCCGAAACAGCTGTCACAATAATAAAAAACTAAAACACTTGCAGAACTTAATAATAATATTATCAAATTTAATCTAAATTTAATTTATAAAAAAAAATGAAATGGAGTTCTACGAATTAAACACAAAAACAATAAATAACCTATCATTCGTTCAGTTAAAAAACATGTTTTTTGGAGAAATACATAATTTTAAAGGCTGTCACAGTGGCATCATTGGCAGTGGCATCATCATCTCCGCGTAAATCATAACGCGGTCAGGAGTAAGGCAAGGAGGGTGTATGTCTCCCATCCTGTTTAATGTATACATGGACGAGTTGTCAAATCGCCTGGATATCAGAGCGGGCTGTCCTATTAACAATGTATGCATACGCATACACCACATAAGCTACGCAGACGACATAATCCTCCTAGCTCCGTCAATCAAGGGAACGAGATTATTGCTGTGAAGGATATGGAAAAAAGCACAATATGATGTACAATCCCAAGAAGACGGGATTGATTTCGTTCCAGTATCCAGATACGAGTAAGATGCTCCCCGTACACCTTAACGAGGCAAGAATAAATACATGTACGAACGTAAAATACTTGGGGCACATTATTAATCAAGACCTATCGGACGATGGCGATATCGAACGACAAAGGAGAAGCCTAAGCATAGTGTCTAATATGATTGCCCGCAGATTATGCAAATGCAGCAATACTGTTAAAAAAAACACCGTTCAACGCGTTCTGTACCGGTCTCTATACGTGTGAGAGATGGTGTCACTACCTTACTTGCTCGATGGAACGACTCCGAATCCAATATAATGACGCCTGTAGAATCATATTTGGATACAGAAGATACAGCAGCCCATCGACAATGTTCACAGAATTAGGTCTAAATGGATTTGCCGGCCTGATGAGACACCGGGTCACTGGAGCCAGGATGCGGCTAATGGCCTCCGCCAGCACGGTGATGACCGCAGCCTACCAGCACCAAGCGCCACTCCGGGGCCCAAGCTCACTCAAGACCACGCCGTATATATTTGTCCTTAATTGCAATTTTTTAATATTTTTTTATCTATATGGAACGTGTGGGATTGCACTAACCTCCCACATCCTGGAATATTTAAAAATATATATAATTGCCCCTTTTCCAGCAATGAAAAACTGGCCCCGATTCTACGCAAACGTGGGGCATTTGAGATGTGCGGTGAAACTGTTTTCGATGTAGTAAAATTCCCTTCCCTTGAAAAAATTCCATTTTGATACTGCCGATGTATGTTTATTGTCAGATTGTATTAAGAGGAAGCTACAATCCAAAAATGTGTATATTCTTGGTATACCTTATATTGTAGGTAATAGGCGTTAAAATCGCTTGACAAACGGAGTCTAGAAATGTTCGATTTCAAGCACAAAACTGGTTTTTATTTATTTTGTAAATAATTTTATAAGAAAGCAAAAAAGTTTATCAAGTAAAACTGTCACACATAATCTTAGCTATAATACTGTATTTTTAAAAAGTTGTTTCCTTTATGCGTTCATACATTTCTATTAGCATATTTTTTGGTATTCATAATGTACACCAATTCGCTATAAAGATTTATCAAAATAGTGATTTGGCACTAAGCTTCGCCTTAAGGAATGACTTAGGCGCTGATGCGGCAAACGCACTAGCCGTTGAGCCGAACTAATACAAAAATTAAATTCGAACACGGTGCTCGAAATCAATCACAGTATGTTTTGTTTTTACAACTTGTGTAGTAGGTAATAAATTATTTAAATATTTTTATTTTATTTTTAGCAGCCCTGTCAGCATTCGCTCTCGCACATCTTATTCCTACATAATTCATGTTCAGTAATGTATAATGTCGGAGTCAGTTTGTCAGTATCTCGTGACCATTCGTACGGTGCATGACTCGACCGTTATCTGCCGGACAGTATTTAGTTCGTTCTTCCGTGTTTTGTACTACCTACCTACTTACGTTTGTTTGTAACTGTAAATCAACATATTTCATTTTCTCATAATACAAGTTAGATAATGATTATTGTTTGAAAAGCCAATACAGTTTACAGGTCAATAAAGTTATTTAGTCAGAGTGTTCATATCGCTTTCCGTCGGTTTTTACAATTATTATACATATATGTTTTGTGGAACGAATTTATGAGATCGAGAGAGCTGGAAATCTAGCCAATAATACTGTATTGCTTAAAATAGCTTATTTTCTAACTGCCATCATTTTTGCTGAGTTCAATTTCTTTTAACTGTAGTGTACGTACGTACCTGCTATGACTTGCTACACTTGACTATTTGGAGGCTGCGGGTTCGATTACCGATGCAGTGCAAATAAAAATCAACCCGTACAAAACAAAGTTTAAAAAAATATTTAATACGTCTATTTTAAAATATCTTTAATAAATATATTTTTTGTTTGAATAAGGATTGAACCTTTCTCTACCCATTAAGTCGAGTCGACAACTCTACAAACCTCGCCAAATGCCGATCCAGTAGGACCGACATTTATTTCGTATATTAACTGCTTTAATGTCATCTGATTTCAAAGAAATGAATATATGTCCGTCACCAAAAGATGATAGAATGACAACGATTCTATCTGCCGAGTTTGAGCTCTATCGGATGTCGGGAGGTGGGTTAATTTCCGCTTCCAAGATTTGCATATTTTGGTTTTTCGCGAAGCCGGCCTTTAACATTCATTCTTTACCGAAAACAAAAGTGAAATTTAAATGGATGAATTTAATAAAAATGTGGATTTTGATGGAGGAATTGTCTGGCACCTTTATTTGTTGGTATTTCAGTATGTAAGCTGAACCACAACTTCTGGGAAAGGAACGAAACAACTGCAAATAGTAATTCGTGGGTCAGCTTGCGCGTTTTTTCTCATGTATACGCAGCATAAGAGTTTATTTTCGTACGTATTAAGACATTTTTTTTTTTATTTTTTATAGTGAATACCTCACAAGAGTCCCAACTGCTCCCATCTGGAGCCAGTGAGACTATGGCATCCCCAATTGGGGGATGTTGTGAGGCTGAAGGTAAGTGGGGAAGGGAAAGAGGAAGGTGGGGAAGTACCTGGCTATTCAGATCTAGTCACTAAACACGGCTAAAGCCATTTGGAGCAACGTTTCAATTCTGAATGGTGGTCTTACACCAGGGCGATACTGCTAGTATCTGCGACTCTGGAACGTGCCGCAAATATACTATATATTATTTTAATTAATTAATTGTGAAATAACACAAATTAATCAAATTAAATTTATTTGCACACGCCGGGTTCGAACCCGCGACCTTCGGAATGGCAGTCCAATGCGTTACCACGGGACTATGCCGGCCGTCAAACATAACATGTAGGTACAGTTAATCAGAAGAAAACCCGTGTAACAATCATTATTATCATCTATCTTTTATCTATTGCTGTCTATACTCTAGACTTCTAGCCACTCTAGACTCGCCAGAGGTAGTGTAGTTAGTTAGGTACCGCCTTCTGCGTGGGAACATCGACAATAGTCATTTCGGTTGTGGCTCCTTTGTACAGACTTTATAATAATAATAATAATAACATAGCATTTATATAGCGCAGTTTTGTGTTGTTTCACTTCAAGTGCGCTTAACTATAATAAACTTAAAAATAAAATTTCCTATTGTGTTTTTCCTTAAAAAAAATTAATAACATCATATGAAATAAAGAATAAACAGTTTACACAAAAGCAGAGAATAAAATTTAACAATAACAGTGCTATTTTAGTAGAGGACAACAATAAAAGACAATAACAGTGCACGAAAAATAAGAACTTTAAAATTAAAATATTATATAAAACAGGAAAACATTAAAATATTATATAATAGGTGGACATTAAACATAAAAGTACAATAAGGAGGAAACCGAAACCAAACAATTTCCGGAAACTTCAAAACCTGGCTTATTATAGTATATTGAAAAGAAGCTTAGATTCATGAGAATATCAATGATATGATTTTTTGAATAATTTTGTTTTTAAAACCCGTTTAAATTCAGCCAAATTTAGTATATTGGTAAGGGCTGTGGGAAGTTTATTCCAAATGAGTGGGCCAGCTACACGAAAAGAGCGATCATAGTAAACAGCTCGATTTGACTTAGTATTTCCATTGTTCTTTAACTCTGTCAACAGAATTGACAAATGTACTCTGATTTGTTTTGAATTAAATTGCCAATGGTAAAAATTGTAACCGAATGTGTCAAGAATTCAGACAAGCGATAAATTACCTACCTATAATAAACTATTTTTTTTACCAGAAAATTATTTAAATTCTATATTTGGGAGGCGGGTTTCCCTCCCCGGGAACCATTTATTGGATAATAAGTGGGTGGCTGCGTTTAGTGATTTAACAGGGGTGCCCGGGTCCAGCTGGTTTGGGTAGATCCTTTGACCTCTCTACCTGGTCTCTCCGTCCGTCACTCCTGTACACACCGACCCCTACATTCCTAACCACCCCTCTTTACCTTTTAAATCCCAAATCTTCCTCGCCTTCCTTTCCTTAAAGGGACCCTCACCACAGCATCCCCACACATGACATAGGCCCCGAGGGAAATTATTTTTCTGTCTCCTGTGTGGGGTTTTGTTGTTTAAATATCTTGACAATTAAAGTCATATTTCGTGATGTATTGGCAGCGACAGCGAAACTGAATGGCTTTGGTACTAGGTAAGCTGGACCATCGATGCATATTATTATAATCTTTGCCCCAGACTGAAATACTGGTAGTATTTGAATATTAATACAGGCGTTGGGTGTTGTGTTGTGAAGGCAATGGAAAATTCATTAAAAGATTGAATTATTCATATTACAATTTATTAACTATTATAATACTATAATTTACTGATTATTAAATTATAATTTGCTAACTATTAGTAAATTGTGTTTTGTTTTATTGGTTTATAATAATGTAGCTTATGGCATATATCAACCGGTCAAATTATAAAATATTATGCATATTTAGATGTTTTTAAACTTTGATTGCGTTTTTTAATTGATTGACAATTTATTATATTTCCAATTATTCTTATATGCAAAGCCCGCGCTTGTAAAACAATGATAATGGCTAGCTACTAAAAGTACCTACTTACCTATTTAAATCATTTCATATCTAAATACTTACGGGATGATAAATAAACTGTGAAACGCCACTGCACTGACTTCGTTTTTACATTTATAATATGTAAAGAAGAGTGTTTATGGCGGCCTGGCTTTGTTTTTTTATGCAAATCTACAGTTTTATTCCAAACTTGATAAAACTTTGCACATTCGTCCTTTAAAACAAGAGGAAGGACACTCTCTACGTGAGATTTCGAAAAACCACTCCTATCTCCTTTTCCCCTTTTGATACTTGATGAAATTTTGCCACGGGCAGCATTTAGTCGCCAACTACGATTCCCTCAGTAATTCCTAGTAGATGATGAAATGATAAGTAACATGAATTCGCCGATGCCCTAGTTTCCTAGTTACTAGAAAATTAATATTTTCTCGCTGATGAAATGCTTACGCGTAATATGTACACGACATACCCCTGATATTTCCCCTGTAACAAGTTTTCTCGCTGATGAAATGTTTACGCGTAATATGTACACGACATACCCCTAATATTTCTGCTGTAACAAGTTTTCTCGCCGATGAAATGCTTACGCGTAATATGTACACGACATACCCCTTATAGTTCTGCTCTTACAAGCATGTACATAACATACCCCTGATAGTTCTGCTGTAACAAGTTTTATCCCCTATTCTCTAAATCAAAACTAAAAAGTAAACAATCTCTGATGCAAAAAAGTAGACAAATATTACGTAAAAAAACAATTGAAATAATATTTTCTGTAAAAGTTTTTCTTGATAACATTTTTATGTCTACTGTTGTTATTCCGCGAGTGCTGAATATGGTGATAAATTGAAATTGTGTATCCCTTCGCCAAGTGTTCCGCTAAGGGTGAAGTTTTATTTATCTTTCTTCAATTCGCTCTGTATTTGTTGCGATTTGAATGCGATCGTCAAAGCTTGTTAATCTGTGAGAAATAGTTAGGATGCAAGCGAGTTCTACAATTTAAGTTTTTTACTGTCTGTATCTGTATTTTCTCCAATATAAAAAAGCGAGTAAAATCTTCCACATCTGCTCTGAAATCCGCTGCAATAGTTTGAAAATATATCGTTTCGAATATCTGCGAAATTAGCTACTTTTTTAAAACCAGAAAAGTGATCCTTTTTAAGTCCCCGTAGTAAGCGTTCAAAGATGGTTTGAAAGGGAGATACGTAAATACGAATGTTAGAGGGAGAGCGCGTTAATGAAAAAAACGGTAATAATTAAGCGAAAATATTTAATAAAAGACGACTCGTTTGAAATAGAGCAAATGTCTCTCGACAAAAGCTTTAGTTGCATTTAAAGATACACTGCGCATTGTTTCATGCCTATAACATATTAAATAACAAAACAAAACGTGTTTTTAATAATTTTCGGAACTTACTTTGCGATTTTTTTTCTATCGAGGGAATTTCACAGAATTAACATTTCGGCATGACAAATGTAGGAAGTTAAAAAGTTGTTTAGTTAACGAGAAACTTGTTATAAATCGGTAGAAATTGGCTTATTTGTTGTCCCAGCTTTCAGTAAACTGTCCAATGACACTAAAATGATATTATGATTTTAATCAACAGTACCTAACAGGGTTTCAAGATGGTAGAGATGAATAAAATAAGAGGAAAGCTACAAACCAAAAATGTGTATATTCTTGGTATACCTTATATTGTAGGTAATAGGCATTAAAATCGCTTGACAAACGGAGTCTAGAAACGTTCGATTTCAAGCACAAAACTGGTTTTTATTTATTTTGTAAATAATTTTATAAGAAAGCAAAAAACTTAATCAAGTGAAACTGTCACAGATAATCTTAGCTATAATACTGTATTTTTGTAAGTTGTTTCCTTTATGAGTTCATACATTTCCATTGAAAAGTTTTTTTTTTTTAGTAGTTTACATTTATATTTTTTATTGAGTAATTTATTATTTAATTATTTTATTTGTATTCTACTCAAGCGAAACGATAGGAAAACCTTCAATTTATCTAAAGCGTATTTTTTGGTATTCATAATATACACCAATTCGTTATAAAGATTAATCAAAATAGTGATTTGGCATTAAGCTTCGCCTTAAAGATTAGTGAACAATATCGTAAGAGCTAAACCCTAATTTAATTGCCGGCTATATTATGTCGATTTTGAAAGGCACACCCTGTGTTTAATAATAATACAACCAGTTTGGTGTTTTGCATGTGATGTAAATACCGCATATCTGCTCCAAACCATCTCCAGCCAGGGGGAGTGGGGGGGGGGGGGGGGGGAGGAGGGGAAGTACCTGCCTATTCAGATCTGGTCACTAAACACGGCTGAAGCCACTTCAAGCACCGTTTCAATTCTGAATGGTTGTACTATTGAGAGTGTCTTCCACTCTGGAGAGCTCAGCAAATCAGCTCATTTCATAAGTAATATAGTGGCGTAACGAGCTAAACAACAACAGTAGATATGTATGTATTTTAGCACTTTCTTTCACACCAAAAGTAGCTTTCCCTCCACACAGCATCTCCAAAGATGACATAAGCACTGAAGGGAATTATATCCCTGAGGGTCTCGTGTGTAGATTTGATGTTATTAAAAAGCGTATTTCTGTATTTATTTAGCCAGTTAAAAAAGGCGTGCAGGTGGCTCTTTGGAAAAGATAAAATATTTTGATAACAGATTGGGAAATTTTTTGCTTTGTTCAATAAATTATGAATCCACACTTTTATGACACCAGGATACACTTATCATGATTAATTATTACCACAAACAATGTACCAGACTTTAATAAAGAAATATGACATATGTAGCAATAAATACGACACCTAATAGGTTATCATTTTTTTAATTACTAGCAAATACCTGTGAAAAATCACGGGATATTACGACTTGAAATAATTTTTTACTAAAATATTATATTATTGGTAGGTACCTACTTCATAGCTTGTCTGAATTATTCTTCACACAAGCAGTTCGAATTTTGAAAATGACACTTAAATTCAAAGCAAATTTGAGTTTATCTTTTCTATTTTTGACATGATTCGACAACCCACCCAAGTATTTGAATAATTTGATGGTGCTACTTCTTCCCGGAGTATCCCCGATTTCTTCCCGTGCGTTCCTTTATTTGTCTTCTGAGACTTTAAGCCAGCGTTTTAGACAAGATTTCGGCTTTGTCAATCTCTAATTTAATTATTGAAGATTTATATAGAAGTTACTAGGTAAATAGTAAAATGTCGGACGAAGCGCAGATAGCCGCAGTAACCAAGACGTTCGAGGAGGGCGACTTGACCTTCACGGAGGAGCAGCACCACTCCATTATCAAGGAGCGCATCCAGAAGGAGAAGGGCTCCAAGTTCACGCGCTGGTTGCGGGGCATCCTGCACTGGGGTGACCCGGAACCCTTTGACCCCGAACCTGTCTCCGTGAGTATAACCTACTGGTTACTGCCAGCCATAGGACATCTAACGGGCGCCAACAGAATATTGGTTTGTTCTTTAGGACGTTTTAACAATGAAACGAAACGAGCATTACATGTTCACTTATGCGGTGTTCTATATCCACATTTTCCACTTCTGTGGACTTAGAACAAACCGACACTATTATTTTTTTGAGCCAGGACGAGTACTGCTTTGTTCTTCATCCACAATGTTCCAGGCGAATGATTCAATGCCATTGGTTAAAAAGGATGTGGAACAAACCAATACGAAAGAAAAAGGGAGTGGCGAATTATTAGTAGTGTTTTGTTTTACATACGGATGACGTATATCGGATATGGATATACAGGGTGTCCGGAAACTCGTAGTACAAGCGGGAAACTGGTGAATCTACATCACATTTGGAGTCGATTTTGTAGTATATTTTTTTTTGATTTGAGCTTTCGTTATCGAGTAAATCGAGTTAGAAGTTGATTTTTTTTTTTTTTTTTTTTTAATCAAATTCTTATAAATTATTACTGAAGATCAAAGTACCCAACTAATTAAAACTATTTGAAAGTAAAACAAATGAAGAAACTCGGATTTGAAGCATTATTTTGAAATCACCCTTCATTTAATCCGGTGTAATCATAAAATATTTCTGCTCTGCAGGGTTAAAACATCTGTTGTTCAACCCTAAACACCAGAAAAAACTTTAACCCTAAAGTAGCCGAAAAATATTTTTTTTTGGTTTTTTTTTTTTTTTTTGTGAAAATGCTCAAATCAAAAAACTTTATGTTTATTTGGGTTCCCCATGTGGTGTAGATTCTCCAGTTTCCCGCTTGTAGTACGAGTTTCCGGACACTGTGTATAATAAAGCAATACTAAACATTCGTTTTATAGGAAGAAGTCCATTTTGTTAAAAATGATCTGTAGAATAAACCAATATTGGACTAACGAGGGGGGCAAGAAGTGGTGGTTGGCATAATCTGTCACTGACTGACTGTGTGTTGTTTTGTGCAGGACGAGGAAATGGTGCGACTGGGCCGGGAGTGCGAGCAGGAGAGCCTACGCCTGCTAGCCGACCCGGGCTGGAAGAAGGAAAAGGACGGAGTACTGCCTGGAGACTTGGTGGAGGCGCTGCAGCACGCTAAGTACGGAAAGATCTTCAAGCTCACGGTAAGTTGAGTACTGACATACTTGTTAGCCGATCACAATTAGTTTAAAGTATTGGGTTCTCTCCCAGCTAGCTTCCTCCATCATGAAGAGATCACGTTTCTTGGGCAAGATTAACCTTATTAACCTCTGTGCCAGTCGAATGGCCAATTATAATTATGCATGAATGGCCGTCCACCAGTCAGTGGCGTGTCGTCCGTAGAGGTTGAAAAGTTGTGCCTACCTTATGGAAAAAGAACCAAATAAAAAAATTCGATTTTTTTCTTTGAATTTGGCAAGAAACTTATAATAATAATGATAATAATATTTGGCCAATTTATATAGCGCCGTTTTCGTGAGAAATCACCTCAAGAGCGCTGTACAAATATATTTCTTAAATAGTTAATACTAGAACTACTGACTTATCTCTAAGTGGGTATTTCACTATCTCTGATTATGTTCTGACTAAGCACTATTCCGCGGATTAGTCATTTTTTCGTTTTCACTATATCTGAATAACGCTAACGCTCGGGTTAAAGTTCGATTTGACTGATCAGTGCTTGAACCTCACGTTAGGCGCTATTCCTCGAATCAAAGATGGCGTCAAAACATTTCGAGTTTGACAGCGGAGAAGCGAGTCGAATTTCGTTGCGAATTATTATGGATTCCGAGGTTTTCGATTTGCAGAAGCAGGTGAAGGGGCGGCGATGCGAAGGCCGCGAGTTTTAAGAGCTCGAATGAATTTGAATGCTTGTATGATCCATCCTGAATTATTTGATTGTGTTCAAAATAAGAAACAATGTATTAATTCGACACGAATCTATCTAAAATGACCTGATAATCAACATAACATAACCAAAAAAATGCACACTTTGCGGTGTGCGGACTGTGGCGGGAAACTGGATGACGGCGTTGACCACAGATCAATTGGCGTTGACGCTAGCATCCATAGACATTGCGGCAAAACATGACATGACATGAGGCGTGGCAGTAGATGGGGTAACTGCAAACATTTTGCGATGTTGCCAGACTATTTCGAGTTATCTATCCGGAAGCTCGGCAACAATGGTGAAACTGTCGCCGTTGAATAACGAAGTTATTCTGATCTTTAAAGCCAGCCAACGGCTAGCTAGTCAGATATTTAGCCCGACATAGTGAAATACCCCCTAAGACTTATATCTAGTGACTTACGACTAAGGCCTATAACTACTATCTTAACGACATATATACGAGTATTTACATATTTAGCAACTTACAACTAAAATTAATATTAACAATCTAATCTTACTAACGCCAGAAGAAGAAGGAAGTTCTATTATATTAGGGTGTTTTTATTGTTAGCTGGATATATATAAAAAATATTATTATACTGGGTGATTTTAACCTACATAATAAACCTGAGGACGTGTTAAACGACTTTAAATATTTTTGTGGTTCAAATGGATTAACTCAGCACAGTGAAGTATTAAACAGTTATGACAATATCCTGGACCTCGTCCTAAGTAACTTGTCCCTGTGTGAAGTGACTAGAAGCGAAGAGCCGCTAGTCAAGGAAGACCATCATCATCCAACACTGGCCGTCGCGGCGCGTCTAACGCGGGCCGCACCATCACATAGCAACGGCCACAAACATCACCGCGCCCGCGCCCGGCCCGCCTCGTCTACACACAATATCAACTGCTACTCGCAATATAACTTTAAACGTGCTAATATAGAACTGTGTCAAAACATTCTGTCACATTTTGACTGGAAATTTCTTAAAAGTATACATTCTGTTGATGTTGCGGTAGAGTATTTTTATAATGTTTTAACAAGTGTTTTTGATTTATGTGTTCCAATTAAGAAGTCAATAAATGTGAGTGCAACCTACCCGGTATGGTTCACAAAATCAATTATTGACAAAATAAAAATCAAGGAAGCGCATCGCAGAAAATATAGAGTACACAAAAAGCAATCAGACTACTTATTGTTTTCTGCGATGCGATCCGAGCTCAAAAAAGATATTGTCATAACTAAACGACAATATTTAAACAGAATTCAGGACGGGATTAAAGACAATGTCAAATGCTTCTGGGATTTTATAAAATCACAGAAAGCTAACTCCAGGTCACATAACGGCCTGAATAGTGGAGACAAATTTATAACGGACTCAGAATCTATCTGTCAGAAATTTGCAGACTACTTTCAATCTGTGTATGATAGTGAAACCCCTAATCTTAGTACAGATTTTACGCGAACAGAGGTCCCATGGAACGTAGGTAACATTTCCCTAAGATTAACGAGCCCGACAGAGGTAGAAGCTTATATCCGTAAACTGAAGACTGACAAGGCTACAGGGCCGGATGGAATCCCTTCCAGTACTATCATTAGCATAGCGCCAATGATAAGTGAAGCTCTTTGTCATATATTTAATACCAGTATTTTGACTTCTACTTTCCCCCAGATATGGAAACTGACCCGAGTCAGTCCCATTTTCAAGGCTGGTGACAAGACAGACGTCAAAAACTACAGACCGGTAGCCGTATTATCAGTGCTACCAAAACTATTTGAAAAAATGATTTGTGACAAATTAAGTCTCCAGATTATGCCATTCATTGGAGAAAATCAACACGGTTTCCTTCCAAAAAAATCAACAGTCACAAATCTGCTTACTTTCTCGAGATTGGTAGCCACCGGTTTAGACTCAAGGCACCAAACAGATGTAGTTTACACCGACTTTGCCAAAGCATTTGACCGTGTTAACCATGATATCTTACTGAGGAAAATGTTTAAACTAGGCTTCGACCTACCAACACTAAACTTTTTCTCATCATATTTAAAATCCAGAAAACAATTTGTTTCGGTAAATGGACATAATTCAAAAAAATTCTCAGCGAAATCTGGAATTCCTCAAGGGTCTAACCTCGGACCGCTGTTGTTTCTAATACTAATAAATGACATCCAAAACTATGTTAAGAATAGTAAATGTCTACTGTTTGCAGATGACCTTAAAATTCTAATGGAAATAAGCTCCCAACAAGACTGTCTTAAAATGCAAGCTGATCTGGATGCACTATCTGAATGGTCGTTGATAAACAAATTAGATTTCAATACAAAAAAATGTGTCACTATGTCTTACACTCGCTCTTTAAACACTATACTTTACGATTATAAGATAAAGGGCGAAACACTATCACGTGTAAATTCCGTAAAGGATCTCGGTGTCGTCTTTGATCCCGAACTGAAATTCTCTGGCCATATATCGCAGCTCACTCAGTCTTGCTACAAACTTCTTGGGTTCGTCATTAGGACATGCAAGCAGTTCAATAACCAAGATGCTATGTTAGCATTGTTCGATGGCATACTGAGAAGCAAGCTGGAGTATGCGAGCGATGTTTGGGCACCGTATCACCAGAAGTACATTGAAATGATAGAGCAAATCCAGAAGAAATTCCTCAGGTATGTCTATATGCGGACGCATGGAACCTATCCCAGATTCATGCACCATATCGACTTACTTGAGGAAACCAATTCTGTGAGTCTGGAAACTAGGCGGAAAGCAAGCCTAGCCACTATATCTTTCAAAATTTGGAACAATTTTATTGATAGCCCATTCCTCTTGGGATGCTATGATTTATATGTACCAGACCACTACAGCCGAAGTCGATACCATGACTTATTTAGAGTACCAAAAGGCAAAACCGACGTCCTGGCAAAGCATAGCATGACGAGGGGAGTGGTGCTGTTGAACGAACTAGCAAAGAATTTGGATGTAAATGACTGTTCTTTAAACGACCTAAAACAATTATTGAAGAGTCACTTACCCAAATGCTGATATGATGTAAAATTATACTGTTTGTAAAATTGTACTGTAACTGGAACGAATGTTCTGTTGTACAATTAAAAAAAAAAAAAAAAATATGTTAAATGAATGAAATTAATGAATAAAATCAATCGTCAATCTTAAACGCATTTAGATGATTCATCTGCCAACAATTAAACCGATTGTTGGTACTCATTTGTTCAGTTGGATGAGGTTGTCTTCTACAACGAAATTTCTTAATATTTACAAATGTATTATAACAGTTAGAGCTTGTCGAGGACAGTACTTTTAGAATTTTTGAAAAATTTGAAATAGTACCGAAGTTAAAAAGCGTCAAAAAGTTAACACGGTACATTCGCATCAATACTGTCACTCGAATTATGAATTGTACTGAACGTCACGAGACACAGTTGCATACATTTTACCAAAGTTCACTTCGAAAGCTCATTTTTGGAGATGTCGTGAAACAAATTTTCGCTACACTGTCGTAATTAACTCTTTAAATATAACATATTTTGTAATACTCTTAGGTGATCAATGTACTGGTATTTATTGAGGAACTGATTGTAACAAAAGAAACACAATCCTAGTAGGCATCGCCTTTTATAGCATCTCGCAATCATGCTATCTCGCTTGCACTTACACACATTTATACAGACATCACAGAGATGAACCCAAGACGCCTTGTCGGGGCGCTGCTCTACCAACCGAGCTAATTTCCTTTGGTCATATATAACTACCAACATTATCCTAGATGTTTTAGATGCGACCGTATCTTTTTCTGATTTTTCTGTTTCAAATTTTCTTTTAAAATTCGCTAATATTGTCTTCAATAATTCAATATTTTACATGGTGTTTTTTTAGTGCAGTTGAGTGGTTTCAGTTTCAGTCTGTATTTGCTGTCAGTGTATTTTCTATGCGCTGATCTCCCCATGTTTTGTATCCAGCTTTTTATTTGAGATCTAAATGTTAACACATTTCTGGCAGGTATTTTTTGCGCTGGCGCTACGCTAACTCTGGGCGAAAAGGTCCCACGCGATTTTCTTTAATTTGTTTTAAATTGCTATATCTTCGAAAATATATTAATAAAAATTCTATGTAATAACTCAGCATACCCAAGCTATAAAAGTACTAAAAGATAATCGAATATTATTTGAAATGCAACTCAATTCACCTTGTAGTATGTTTATTACGGTCTGCCTATCGGTATTTGCCCAAACCTGCTTTCTTTAAATACGCCCGCTTTCACATAGGAGTTGAGTGGGTGCGGAACAGAGATAGAGATTCGAATCGGGTTTCACAGTCATAAAAACCCTTTTTCCAGGAATTTAATTATTACAATAACAAATCCTTTTGTTGAAATACTGATGTAAACGAAAGGCACGAACGGGTAGAACTACATTTCCCGGCCGGAAGGGTGTTAATAATATTTTTGTAAGTTTTGAATGAGAGTGGGATTTTGTTGTCGAATTTAATACAATGCACACCACTGCCTTCAGTCTATGGCATATTTAATCATAGCTAGTTGAATTATCATTATTTAATGAGCCGTCAGCGTTCTGCTGTTGATCACATATCTAATTTCACATAAGTCAATCCTTTCTTCTCTCCAAAAGAGAATCCAATCAAGATTCAAATTGATGTTGTGGAAGTTTGTACTGTATTTCCACTGCTCTATTTGCAAGGAGTGATATAACTATGTCATGATAACATTTTGAAAATCTCAATCTGGTCTGGAAGAGAACTTTTATCTTTTAATGTTGGTAATTTTAGTTCCCTGAGTCTATCTGCATATAGCTGTATTGTCAAATACGATTTGAGAATTGAATCGTCATTTATCAAACGGAACAATCATCATCACAACGCCCACATGAGAATTAACGCTCAGGATCAGGCATCGCCGGCTGAAGGTTCGCCACCGCTGCTTTAGAGGCGCCATTATTTTGTAAGCGAAAGTTCAAACTCAAACCAAATCACCACTAGAAAATACCACTTTATGAATATTACGAAATATTTTCATAATGATTTTAACTGAAATTCCATATTTGAAATACGAACTGCTGGTGATAGATAGTAAACCATACTAAAAGGCAAGTCCCGTAAGCCATAATATATACCGAATTCAAATCCGTTGTGTAACTTTGCGACCTATGAAGCCTTTTTCACACAAGCCAGTTTTTAGTACAATCTGCTAGTACATATTATAGGTCGTAAGCAGATGTGAAATTTCATCACCTTGAAACCCTAATAATGTTTTTCAAAGAAAGATTAACATTACCAGATGACAATGTTTGAATGGGTTTTGTTTAACCTGCATCGTTATTTGCAGGGCGTGGTGGAAGTGCCGGCGGAGTACTTGTACAAGGAGATGACGGACGGGCTGGAGCAGATGAGTTCATGGAACCCCACCATCCTGGAGTGCCGGGTCCTCAAGGTGAGTCCCATCACGCCGTTACTTATTGTTCACACTGATTGCTATTTGTAACTGTTTTGTGTTTCCAGGACGTAGACGCACAAACATCCCTGACGTACCAAGTGACGACGGGGGGCCCCAAGAACGCCGTGAAGCCGCGCGACTTTGTGAGCGTGCGGCGCTGCTCTCGCACCCAGGGCCGCCTGCTCAGCAGCGCCGTCAGTGTGGAGCACCCTGACCATCCGCCGCACCACCAGTACATACGGTGAGGCTGATGTGATGCTCGTTGCTCAGTGCATTCCGACCAACCAACCCCAGCCACTTGTTCTAAACGCTCTTGTTTCAGGGGACACAACCACGTGGGATGCTGGAGTATAGAGGTGCTGAACGAGCGTAGCACTCGCTTCCAGTGGCTTATGGCCTGCGATCTCAAGGGTGAGAGTCTTCACACTACTTCAACACTTTCTTACAAACAAATCAAAAGTAGAATCCCGTTAATTCGATATTTGCTCTTTGAAGTTCTGTGATTTTCAACCAAACTTCCAACAAATTCTCATGTAATTCATTGAAATCTTTGAAATCGAGTTCTTTGGCCGCTGTGTCAAATTCAGGATAGGTGTTTGAAGTAAATTTGCAATAAGACAATGTATTCCCGTGAAAAACTAAATTAGCTTAGCCGGGCCGTAAAATTAGGTATTCAAAGTAACAAAGTAAAACAAGTGGAAAATAAGTATTTATAATGGAATTCCACCACGAAATAACAGTTACAAGTAAATTTGTAATATATTATTGTAATAATGTAATATATTATTGTAATAATGTAATATATTATTGTAATAATGTAATATATTATTGTAATAATGTAATATATTATTGTAATAATGTAATATATTATTGTAATAATGTAATATATTATTGTAATAATGTAATATATTATTGTAATAATGTAATCCGTGTAAATCGAAATATCTCAACCGATTACCAGCCGCGGCCTGTCCTCAAAATTTGGGAATTTGAAGTGAATTTGTAAAAATACAGTATTTTTCCCATGTATTTCGAAATTTCTTACAAAGATTTGCTGTTTTGCGGAGTACCCGTTGTGAATTCCTCGTCCATTTTAAGTATTTAATTATTGTTTAAAGGTTGGCTGCCTCAGTACGTGTTGGACATTGCCTTCTCCACGGCTCAGTTGGATTTCCTCGCTCACCTGAGGAAGTATGCGGCTAAGAAACAGGCGGAGGGGGCATTTTAGGATTGGGGACAATGGCTGGTGGCCCCCTCCCACTGATGAGGCTGCCGTACACAGGATTGACCTGACCCCACTAATGGGGATGTAGTACAAATACTGTTGCACATTGACCTACAGATGTTGTTTTGCCAGTGTTTTGTGAAAAGGACACAAATAAAAGTGACTCAGTGTAAATATAATGCATACTGATTAGAATAAGTACCTAAACAAATAAATCTATTATTATGAACTGAAATTAAATAAAAAAAAACATTATAATTGATTGTATCTGTATCTCAGAAGAGAAAGGTCGGATGTAAAATAATCAATATTGACTCCCACTCCGTGCTTAAATTTATGTATTTTTCAACAAGACAAAAACATTGTTGGTTTTCCACAGTACAAATTCAAAGCTTCAAGTTAAAATGTTGTTTGTATTGATTTCTGAATATTAAGAGAACATCTAATTTTTAGCATTGTTTTTCTGAATCGATATACATCTATAAGAGTGAGGGTAAAGTGTAAAAAATATGGAATACACCAATATTACACAATAGCTAATGTGTTGAACGTTGTCGTGGGATAACTGTCTTTATACTTCTGTGTAAAGGTCTCATTTTCCTAAAAAAGTGGACAACCGACCATCGACTTCTGAGGTACAGACATATCTGTATGTTTTCCAACATTATATACAGTAAAAGTCTAGGCCAGAAAACAGAACATGGTGTTAAGAGTGTTACATAAGCATTACATGATTACATATACATACAGGATTAAGATAGGTATAGTTAACAACGGGTTTTACATACATAATAATTGACTATTTTTGTGAAATATCTCCTCCATAGATATATTAGTCCTGGGTTGATCGATCTTATAGACAAATTTCCATAGATGGATCGATGCGCCACCACTGACTGTAGACTGGGTGTCTCAAGTCTTGCTCTTGCGACACAGAAATAGAGATGGTTAATCTGAAATGGCCGGTCACTGCGGTTCCAGTTACAGGAGACTGATACATGGAACTTATTATCTTTGTACAGTTGTTCTCCGATTTGGATACTAGGTACAAACTCACCGTCTCTATTCCTCTGTCGCGAGAATGAGATTCGAGGCGCCCGGTCTACAAAATTTATAAATCTATGATTACTCGCCACATTCATCACAGTTGCTGACTGTGCTGATAGCTTATCGATCGTTGGTGACCAGGTTAAAATGATTAGGTACTTCACAATCCACCCAGGAGTAATAGATATTGCTTTATTTTGATAATAATAGTTTATATAAATACTCTAGTCAGAGCCAGAAATCAAAATAGAAATGAGATAAAGAAAACAGATACAAAGCTATACGGATATGAGAGTGAAATTAGATAAACGTAATATATTCATATTTGGTGAGAGTACATTAATTAAGTACACTTAATTAAGTATTTACGGCCGCTGTTCCCAATTATACTTGGCAATTATTGTTGAGCCAAAATTTTGTGTAAACCATAACCATGCTTAACCTCTCGGAGAGTGAGCTTTTTTGTAGCAAACTGTATCCCAGGAGTGAGCATTTTTGAAGTATACGAATTAAAAAAAATTAAATGCAAAACCATAGTTTTCTCAATATCTAGCAATGTAAAAATATAAAAAAAAAATAATACTTGTACACACAAGTTACAGACAAAACTAATATAGCCTATTGAAGGGATCGTAAACCATTGGAGGTGAACCTACCATAACATGATTACAACGTATATATATATATATATATCAACACCTACTAAAAAATATTACTCACCACAGGATGTCGGGAGAAGATTGAAGTAAATTGTATCCACGTTTGTTGTTTTTGTTTTTTTTTTAACATGGGGCATTATACCCGATTTTCTGCCATCGAAATCGTGCAAAATTGGAGTAAATTCTCCCTGATCCCACACTCGGCAATCGCCTTTTTTACGTTTAGGAGCTGATGCTGATGTAGTATCTTCCTCAATTACTTGATCCTCAGAATCATCATCAAATTCATCCGAAAAATTCAAAAAGTCTGCTATGTCTTGATCATTCAGGAAATTAGGTTTAGACATTTTTAGAAAAAATAACGGTATCGAACACAAATGTTATAGTTGAAAATAAAACGACCAAATCAAAATATAAACAAACAAGAAAAATAACACACGTGGTATTATAAACACGTGTCACTATCACTTCACAATATTTAGTCAAACACTCTATAAATTATTGAACAGAACGATATTATTACATAATGTAACAATCAACAATACGCAAAACCTCGTAGTAATACGTAAAATTCCGATTCGTAGCGAAAATAACGAGAAAACCGCATAAAAACAATGTTGAAACTTAGCAAACTCGCACGCTCTCAAATCTTAGCAAACTCGCACGCTCTCAAATGTTAGCAAACTCGCACGCTCTCAAATCTTAGCAAACTCGCACGCTCTCAAATGTTAGCAAACTCGCACGCTCTCAAATCTTAGCAAACTCGCACGCTCTCAAATCTTAGCAAACTCGCACGCTCTCAAATGTTAGCAAACTCGCACGCTCTCAAATGTTAGCAAACTCGCACGCTCTCAAATCAAATGTTGTCAACTGAAGATAGTAGAGCAATGGCGGTTGATGACGCACGTATTTTTTAAAATTTCAAATAATAACGTCGGTAAATGAGACAACTGTTCAAAATGTTTGACACATTATTGTAAACTGTCCATAGATGGCAGTACACTTTACATTTCATGAATAAATCGCATATGGGTTGAGTTATACACGCGGCCGTAATAGTACGGCCATACTCCTTGGAGAGTTTTTTGTTCTGGCCGTACTTGTACGGCCATACTCGCCGAGAGGTTAAATGCACAATTACGCATCTTCCCAATGCATTTCTACTTAACTTATACCGACCTGGGAACGTTAAGAAATGCAAACAGCATGATTAAAGTCTGCTGATGTAATATAATTTAGGAGCAACGGTGAATGAAGGCGGAATCACTTAAGTTAATCGCAAACTTGGGAACAGGCAAATAGACATTGGATGTATTTTTCACTTAGCTGAGCATTGGCTAAAAGTTAGGAAAAGCGACCTTTAGACTTGCAGTCCTCAACAAATGACATTGTCAATCTAGTACAGGATTACGTTCTTTCTTTCGGTTCCTTAAAGCAGAAAAGGTTGTAA
This sequence comes from Hesperophylax consimilis, assembly GCF_061612785.1. NCBI lineage: Eukaryota > Metazoa > Arthropoda > Insecta > Trichoptera > Limnephilidae > Hesperophylax > Hesperophylax consimilis. The sequence continues at coordinate 28,702,411 of NC_142862.1, forward strand.
ATTGTGACATTTTTGACAGTAAGTTGTCGTATATGTATAAAGGAATAATATTGTAGGCACGGTATATTGAATATGTATTGGTGTATTTCATATCTATTGATAATACACACTATAAATGCCTTTCGTGTAGATTTGAATGGAAACCAATGTTATGACTGTCTACCTTTTGAATCATTGAAGATAATATTAGCGATTCTACAAATGAAAATTTGAAAGAGAAAACCAGAAAAATATTCAGTTGAATCTCATTTTTATTTTAATGTGCGACATCTATTTGGATAAGGTCAGATGAAACATGGCATTTCTTGTTTTCTTATTGTCTTCTGTGTTTGTGGGTATCCAAGGAAATGCTTGAGAAAATAAAGTCAGAGTACTGTAGCTAATTTAAATGTCTACAAGTGGTGTCTGACAAGTGGGCCATAGTCCCATATACCTTCAGTGGTTGGAAGAACAAGTAAAAAGCTATTGAAATTTTCTGAATCTGGGTTCTGGTTGAATGCATACTTATTACAGTGAAACCTCTGTCTATCGTTTTTGAAGGGTCCTGAAAAAAAGCTACATTCATTCTTAAATGTTTAACATTCTAAAAACTGTATGTCATATTTCACATATACATCAATTTAAATAAATGCCGCGATTTCTAGACACTTGGTGTAGTAACTTGTAGTATACTTAGATTTGGATTGCAGGAAATAACTAGTCTTTTAGTATAATCCAGCCAGTGTATTGAGACTTTACTGCAGGGAGTACAACACCAGAATGAATCTATATTAAGCCATAGACGGTGGCCGCTTGCCGCCCATCTGTCAGGGAAGTAGGTATCGCTACCACATTCCCCCCCACTTGAAAGGAGAAATCCCTTCGGGTTTCATACAACTTAACCCGTGCTTAATTACAGAGAAACAACATTATAATAATAATATAATACACTTCAATTAACCTAAGTGTTCCTCGGTGGCAGCCTTCCAGCCTAAAGAGACTGCTGCGATGGTTCTTGAAACAAAGGAGACGACCCATTAGACCCTTTCTGAAAATAGATGGAAAGGTCTAGGTCTGATACTCGCGTATCAGAGTCTAGCTCCTCACAAGACTCATTCTCTCGCTCCGGAGGATTCCACCTTACTACACTCTTAGGTGTCAATTGGTCCCGATGCCTTTTCCACAATTGACATATTGACAAATTAAATAAGTATTTAATTAATGACTCCTGCTTCCCAATCTTTCTTTTCTCTAAAATCCTTCACCATAACTTTCTTTCCCACTTTATAATTTTCCAAATTTCTCTTTCTCGATTTATAAGAATTTCTTTGGTGTTCTCTTCTGACAAGCATTCTTTCTTTCCTTTATCAGGCATTCACTTCTCCCCGTTTCATTCAGAAATAGTTGGAGAAATAAAATCAAAAACCGACCTTAACCGTCGTCCTAACATGGCTACTACAGCTGGCTCTAATCACTAGGTAACCTACCATTATTTAAAAATTTTCTTTAAAAAATTCTTACAGGTTTTAACCCCGTTCTCAGCCAAACCGTTGCTTTGAGGGGATTTACTGGAGATTTTGTGTGTTAAAATCTCCAGAGCAGAATACTGAACCATTATCAGAAACAATAGTTTCTACAATTCCAAACTGTGCGAACATCCTCTTTAATTCCCTTATCGTATTACAAGCATTAGCATGTTTTATATTAATACATTTTATCCATTTGGCACTTGCGTCGACTATAATTAAAAAATTAGTTTTGGCCAATGAACTGAAAAAATCTATATGGATCGTAGTCCATGGTTTTTCTTCAATTGGCCAATTTTGTAAAGGTGATTCCGGTGGATTACCTTGATTTTCCAAACACTCTTTACAAGACCTAATCAAATTTTCTATTTCAATGGCCACTAAAAATATCATCTCGCTAATCCTTTAGTTTTATCTATCCCAAGATGTGCACAATGTCAGATTTAATCATTTTACTCTCGTACTTTTCGGAATAATTGCTTTCTGCCCCCAAAAAATACATCCATCAACTAACGACAACTCTTCTCTAATTTTCCAATAAGCCCACAAATCACTGTCTTTTGGAATTTTCCTTGGCCAACCTTACCGTAAATATTGTTTTGCCAATATGTACTAAAACCTCATCTTGATTTGTAGTCTCCTTTAAATTATCTACACTTAATGGTACCTGAGAATTATCACTGACAAAACATAATAAATCTCTTTCAACATCAAGACAACCAATCGAACTCAGTTTTTCTATATACAAATCCTCCCGATTTCTCTGTTACCTCTATTGGTAATCTTTATCTGATGCTATGTAATCAATTCCATAGTTGAATCCCGCTAAAATTAAGCTATAATGTTGTAACTATTTGCGCTCAAAACAGGAATGCCTTTCTTTTCTGGCAACATTCTGAATAACGCCCGATTGTCACATTCCAATTTGCATTTTCTTCCATACAAATATACAAAAAAAACTTTAAGCCAAATATTATAGCCGTAACTTTGAGATCCAATATTTTTTTTTTTTTTTTTTTTACAGTGAATACCTCACAAGAGTCCCAACTGCTCCCGTCTGGAGCCAGTGAGACTATGGCATCCCCAATTGGGGGATGTTGTGAGGCTGAAGGGAAAGAGGAAGGTGGGGAAGTACCTGGCTATTCAGATCTAGTCACTAAACACGGCTAAAGCCATTTGGAGCAACGTTTCAATTCTGAATGGTGGTCTTACACCAGGGCGATACTGGTAGTATCTTCCACTCTGGAACGTGCCGCAAATATACTATATATTATTTTAATTAATTAATTGTGAAATAACACAAATTAATCAAATAAAATTTATTTGCGCACGCCGGGTTCGAACCCGCGACCTTCGGAATGGCAGTCCAATGCGTTACCACTGGACTATGCCGGCCGTCAATATGCTGTATTTACTCTCGGTATCTGTTAATTTCCTAGATGCAAAAGCTATAGGCCTGTTACTACTGTTGTTTTGTCGTCCCCAAACCCTCTAAGGATGCATCTATCAACAAGTTTACTGGTACCTACTCTAGGATCAAAATGCACTAACACGCAATCTGAAGAAATTTTCTTTTTAAGTTTTAAAACTGCACTTTCACAATCCTCAGACCAAATCGACTAAAAATAGTCGCTATCCGTGTCTGTCTGTTTCTGCGATTAGTTGTTCTAAAGTACGCAACGAATTTTGATAGGGTTTTACTGTCCTTTAGAGAATTTCTTCCGGAAGGTTTGTATATATAATTAATGTAAATTATATTTATAGAAAGTAGAGAAAATTCAATGAGTAAAAAATTCAAGATGTAAAAAAATATTATTGGGCGCTTACATTGCTAACGCTAGCTAAAACTTATAAGATACATCAATTTACTACAGAATTATATATCTTGAACAGGCCTACAGAAAAGTCTGTGATGGTAAATGTCGATCTTTTAATGATAACCCCCAGCAACACCGGGTACATGTCAGCTAGTATATAGATAAATTAGGAATAAAATTCCTGTAATAGTTCACTAAACCTAAAAAACTTCTCAACTGATTAATATTACCAGGGTCATTAGCTTCCATGATTGCTTTAACTTTATTTTCTAGTACTTTTCTTTAGTTTAAAACCTTCATCCGAAATAAAGTACAACAAATATTCAATATTTGGTTTGAAACATTCACATTTATCATTTATCTTAATTTACCGTGAGACCACAAAGTTTTAATCTATTCAGAACTGCTACTACATTTCTATTATTATTATTATTTATTTTTTATTTTTGAAATACATGCATATGACAGATTTGCAGAAGAAAAAAATATGGTTCTAAAAACTAATTACAATAAAATGTTTTCTTTTTAATTATGCTCATCTATTGATTTCCCCGTAATCAAAATCAATTTATATTATAAAAGTAAGTGTACAATGTGCATGCCGCTAAAACTCAGAAACGAGTCAAGGTACAATCAAGTGTTACATGGTGTGGTATCGATAGGTATTCGTTGAAGTTTCCATTGTTGAGAGGTATGTTGTCGTAAATGTGGATTAAAAATCCTTATCTTTTTCACGACGTGAAACGATCATTGAAGTAATCAGCTTTCAGAAGAATTAATGATTGAATCTCTTGTTACGTAACGGGCAGCCTTCAGGCCCTCTAACCCATTATCGAGTTATGTAACCCACATGTATAGTGAGTACATGTGAGGTATTTGTTTATAATAATTCTTTAAAGTAAACAAATCACAGCTGTTCTGTTACCAGCTGTAAAGCGCGGGAAGGGGGGGTAGCGGGTGTTAGTTCTAGAATCGGCCGGTCTATTTGAAATGATCCAAAAGCAATAATAATGCAGTACCCACACACCGGCGCAATTTTTCGTTTGTAGCTTAAAAGTACATTGAAAAGTTGAAAATCCAAAAGTTATTTATGGTAAGTTTTTAGATTTTCACGGCCAAAAGCATTTTTGTTGTATGTTTTTGGGGTGTTATGCCGTGTTGCGCTAACTCCTTCTTTAGCCGACGTTTCGGACATCGTTGCAGTGTCCATCATCAGGGCAGATCCGGTAGGACACATCTTCGGATCTACCGGATCTGCCCTGATGATGGACACTGCAACGATGTCCGAAACGTCGGCTAAAGAAGGAGTTAGCGCAACACGGCATAACACCCCAAAAACATACAACAAAAAAGTTATTTATCTTTTTTACTTCTACCATCATGTAGAATCACCTCCTGAAGTTACTGCACTTTCACCCCGCACACCCTGTATGTTTCTTTTCAGCAGTAATTTTCTCATCACACAATATAAAATAATGATCTAATCTTGTTTGGAACACACAAAAACAATCTGTCTTATTACTGAAAGTCTGTAACGGCTTTATATGTGCAGTGGTGAAAAGCAAAATTACCACAAAAAATGAAATAACGTAACCACGAATGTGAAGATGTACTCAAGTGACTGACCTGATTGGCCCTTGGCACCTTCTCTGCTCATCTCAGATCCAGGATCAGCTTCCCGCCGCTCCTTCCTAGATGATCTCGACAGAATCCTCTCCCCGCGTCTCATAATTACTCAGGATGTCTCTTGACAGGCTCAGCTCCCCGCTTCACCTTATTATTCCGGATGATTCTTGGTGTACTTCCACTATGGATCTCAGCTTCGGACCTAGTTGGATTCAGCTTCCTGCTGTTTAAGTCTCTTCCAATGATTGTAGAAACATCTAGAACCGCCCGTAACACAATTAAATTTGCCTTCAACAAAATTCTCACAGAATCTTTGATATTTTCTCGTCGCCACTGTAGTATACTTAGATTTGGGTTGCAGGAAATAAGTAGTTTTTTGTATAACCCAGCCAGTTTATTAAGATTGTGGAGTATAATTCCAGAATGAACCTATATAAAGCAATAGACGGTGGCCGCTCGCCGCCCATCTATGTCAGTGAGGTAGGTACCGCTACCACACTTGTCTACAACATATTTTCCACTTATTAAACCATTTTTAATCTTTCTTGAAGAAGATGCACTTTTTTCACCGTACGGTTAATTTTTAAGGTTGAAACATTTTACAAAGAAACCCATAAAAATCGTTGTCATAATTAATTGTTTATTTATACAATCATTAAAAGAAACTAGAACTCAACTCAAAAACTAGAGAGTGAAAATATAATGGCAGCGTGTACCGCATTTGAATGTCTAACTATGTACAAGTAATGTCAGGAGCGGCTGCCGGCAGCCATTGATCCTGTAAAATAGTACAGAAACTGCTTCAAACGATTCATCTATTTTTGCAAGTTTTGTATGATATTAATTGGGGACTGAAGAAATAAGTGACAGCCGGAAAATTATTATTCGAGGAACTATCGATGGAGATTTCACTGTATAAAATTACTAAGCTGGTATTTTATTATGTGGCTGAGCTACTGAACTTCTTTATTCTTCTTATAGCATTGTTCTTGCTGCTACCTGCTCAACCTTTTACCATTTCGTTTTACTTTACAAACACATTTATATTCAGAGGTGAGAGCAAACAAACCCATTTGTAATACATTACATATAGTAATATAATATAAGGATAAGATGTATATTTTTACTTCTAAAAATGATAAATAAGCCCTTTTAAAAAATATTTTATTTATTTTAGCCTTCCACACTAGCCACCTAATACAGTTCAAGATCTTTAAGTTGAAAATGCAGCCGTACTAGCCACCATGGTCATAACAACAACATAAATCCTTCTTTCTATCGATTTCCAATTGGCTACATACCTTATACATAGTACATATAGTGATTACGTTTTTAGCACACTTAGGTATGACAAAAATAATATATAGACCTACATGACCGCAAGATCCACCTTCAGGTTGTTAGCTAAATGAGGAGCAGGGAACAAGGAGATGCCAAAATGTTAAATAAATATAGATGAAATATGATTTAAGATTTTCACGGCCAAAAGTATTTTTGTTATTGTTTGTTTTTGGGGTGTTATGCCGTGTTGCGCTAACTCCTTCTTTAGCCAACGTTTGCAGCGACACAGCATTGCAGTGTCCATCATCATGTCCATCCATCAACACATCTGCCCTGATGATGGACACTGCAATGCTGTCCGAAACGTTGGCTAAAGAAGGAGTTAGCGCAACACGGCATAACACCCCAAAAACAAATAACAAAAATAAATATAGATGGTTCGTGGGGTTGGATTTCTAAAAAAATTAACTATAATTATTCAAATTATATCTCAGTTGTGAAGCTCTGTAGGCGGCTGGAATACTTAGGACGGGTTGTTTCGGAAAATCTGAACAATTCTTCATATTTCAAAGTTAATTATCAAGTTCTGTGAAAGATTTTTTCAAGTTCTGTTAGTATTTCAGTTCTGTCAAGCAACTAGCCTATAATAATATAATCACAGAATTTGATTAGGACGTTCACAGAATCCGATAATGAACGTTGAAATTTGATGAATTGTTCAAATTCTCCGAAACAACCCGTCCTTAGTGTGTGCGGAGTTATTAAATTATACAAGGAAAACTAAGAAGTTTATCTATTTAGCACATACTTAATATTAACCTCTGATCTGAAGCTGTATGATATTGAATTTACTGGGCATTAATAATTTTTTTTTAAGTTTCTTTATTCATTGAATTGTTTGTTACATGCATTGAGGATTTTTCGACCACCATGCTAGGCACATGCCCGTGTTATGGTGGTCGGAATGGAGCGGTAGTACCAGGAACATAGTTTTGTGTAACTGGTGAGTTGATCCATCATGTAGAAATGGGTTGCCTTCGAAGGTGCTGCAATGGCATACAGCTCCCTTTGTTGCTGACGGGTGCTGAAACGGCGGGCTGAGCAGTTGCCCGGGCTCCAGCCTCGCGGTTCCTGGTGATGTCCAAATCCAGTCCCAGGGCGGTGTTAGCCAACCGACTACATCTACTGCGGTCATAGCCATCAGGTCTCGCGCAGCGCTTCTGCGAACATCTCTAGCTCTAGGTGTAGTCGGAAGGTCTTCAGAACGTGCAGGGGAACAGAGGAACAGATCCGTGTATCTCAGAAATACTAGTCCAATGTTAAAGTCCAGGGTTTTGATATCACAAATAATAATCTTCAGCCCCTGATGGACGCAGATTTCAATGATCACACGATGAAGTAAAATGAAGATGGCAAAGTGGTGCGTCGACCAGTCACAGTATGGTCACAGGCACGAAGGTCGGAGTCACCAGTGGTTCGTCAAAGAATGCGAGCTCCAGGGCAACATCTTGTCTTTCTGACCCCTCTCCACAGTTGGTCGGCATAACCAACTGTGCAGGGAAAAATATGTGTGCATACCCTCGGTTAAGTAAAACTTGTTTGTATGTTTCATAAATAAAAGGTCCTTATTCAGATCAATTATCAAATTTTACTTCAATAAATAATAATACATTGTGCTTTATCGAAATTTCTTATTTTATGTATAAATGGTACAAAACGCTTTGTTCAGTTTTATGGCGAAATTTAATTTTTATCTTTAAAAACTTGTACAAAATGCTTACATTATAATAGTCTATTTATACTTAATAATATTGTTAAGAATTACAACCCTTTTCTTTCATTAATATAATAATTACATGTTATGGAGACGATTCAATTGATTTATTGCATTCAGGAACTAAAGTAGTCCTAGAGAGAAGTCGTATGTGATGTCATTGTTCTAGTATTTTCTGATTTTTTCATTTTCATACAAGATGTGTGAGAAGGAAGAGAATGATGCACTTATGAGCTCCCCCTGGGACTACTATATGTACATTTTATGTTATGATTGGCTCAGACCGGTTAGGGAAATATTTATAGGAAATTCATACATTTTCTATGAAATGAATGCACGAATATGTGCACGTAGCGCTGAGGGCACGGTTTATTCACACACATATATGGCGAAGAGGTTAATTAAATTATTGGCTATGGCTTCCTATGAAAACCTTACAAGCGAGTTTTGCAGTAATTCCGTTGTGGTAAAATTCATTTACAGTATTAATTAGTTGTGGAGGTGATAATTTTGTTTTTATCATAATCGTCTCACTTATTTTATTTAGGGCTATTGGAAATATGTTACGTTAGAATACACAGTAAATGAGGTAACAGTACAAGTAGTTTCAGTCTTGGAGTGTGTGGTGCTCACTGGGAGTGCTTGGTGCGCTGCAGCTTGAGGTGTACGAGACGCACATGCGTGTTGAGGGTGGAGTCCTGAGCAAACTTCTTGCCACAGTCGGGGCAGCTGAAGGGTCTCTCCCCCGTGTGGACGCGCAGGTGCTTCACCAGCACCGCCTTGGCCTGAAACAAGAAGAATGCTCATTAGCCGGGCGCACCTATCTGTTATTAAAACTAAGTAAACACCAAGCCACAGTACTGACCCTGAAGGCCTTGTTGCAGAAGTGACATAGGTGTGAGCGCTCGGGACGGATGCCATCGTGTATCTTCCTTTGGTGCGAGCGCAGGCCATCGCGCGTGCCAAACTGCTTCTGGCACAGCGGGCACTCGTGCTCGCGCAATCCCAGGTGTACCCACGCCACGTGCGCCTTCAGCTGCTTCTCCCCCGCGTAGCGCCGCGCACACTGATCGCACGCAAACTCCATCTTGGACGAGTCCGCGTGGGCCTTGGTCTAACAACAGACAACAATAGTCAATCAGTTAATAGTTAGTTGTATCAGTTAATAGTTAGTTGTAATGAGATAACACCGTGACAGAGCCAACCTTGCGCAGGTGTAGGCGGAGGTTGGAGGCCGTCTTGAAGCGCAGGTCGCACTCCACGCAGTAGAAGTCCTGGCTGGTGAGGTGCGTCACCTTGTGCGAGTAGAGCAGCGAGGCGTAGCGGAAGGCCTTGGGGCACTGTGAGCACGGGTAGCGCGCCACATCAGCGTGTCTCCTGATCCAACATATGCGCACATTAGTACACTGTCACAGGCAGGTAGCAGCCACTACATTCATTATATTCAAGGCAATATACTTACAAGCCAGATTGGTCCTCGTGATGACTAGATTGAAACAGTAGATAATAAAACACGTTAATGAATGAAACTCTCTACAGATAAGGACAATGTGGACAGAGAGGTATACAGAACTCACAGCATATGCGCGCGCAACGTCTCGATGGTCTTGAAGAGCTTGCCGCACTTGTCACAGGTCACCTTGCTGCTGGGGAAGTGCACGCGCATGTGCTTCTGGAACATGGTTCGCTTCCTGCAACACAAATGCATTTCTCTATTAGTAGAGGCAAATGCATATGGTAAACTCAAATGGCCCGTGCTACAAGCTGGGTGATGTAATAGGGCAAGCTCACTGACGTTGTGCCCAGTTGTTAGGCGCTGTCTGGTAATATATTAAATGTATTGTGTGACAGTGTTTTCCACGGTTAGCAGTAAGATAGAAATATACTCACGTGAGGGTTTTGTTGCAAACGTTGCAGACATAGGTGCGCGGGCAGGAGGTGTGCTGCAACGCAAAGTGCTCCAACAGGTCCTGGCGCGAAGCCTGCAACACGCACCCACACACAACACGGTTACAGCTTGATGATTACAATGATGGGTGTTGTTCCAACAAGGACCTAGTATTACCTTGATAAACCCGCACTGTTTGCACTTGTACTTAGTGGTGTGTGACTTGAGGTGGCCGCGCAGGGACACAGCGCTGGGTAGGAACTGGTGGCACAGCGGGCACTCCAACGCGAAGGGGGCGGGGCGGTGGCGCAGGGAGTGGGCGGCCAGCACGTCGGGGTAGTTGAAGGCCTTGGCGCATGGCTCGCAGCGGTGCGGCGCAGACAAGAAGCGGGGGGAAGCCAGCGTGGCCTGGCGTGCCGCTTCTACCTCCGCCATGTCCAGCTTTATCACCTGCAATACGCACGCACGCATTATCGCAATGGTATTTACACCAAAACAACAAGACTGCAGTAGTACAACAGAAGTGACTAACGGTATATTCGTCAGTCTCCAGCACCATGCGCGAGGCTCCCTTCTTCTTGCCCTCCTTCCCGCCCTTGTCCGGTGTTCTGCTTTTCCCCTTAATCTTGTGTCGGCGCTCCATTCTCTTGGTGCCGCCGCAATCGGCCTTGAGTTTGCCCTCAGTCTTCCGTCTCCGTTCCTTGTTCTTGCGGTGCTTGCGCTTTTGGTCCCACTGTGCCGCCTCCAGAGCCAGGGGGAGGTCATCCAGCGGGAGGTCAGCCAGCGGGAGGTCATCTAGCGAATCAAACTCTTCCTTCTGCAATACAAGAGAAATGGGGGAAATATTATTATTTGAATACCGCATACGGTCCCAACTGCTCCCAAGAAGGGGATTAAGGGAGGATACGGGGGCTGAGGGGTTGGTGTGGTGGTAGGAGGGGGTGGTGATAGGGGGGAAGGGGGGTAGGTCGGGATTTTCTTTTTATTTAATATGTGAATACCGCAAAAGAGTACCAACTGCTACCAACCGCTGGAGCCAGTTGAGGGACTCTGCACTACTCATACAACAGTAATACATGCATTCGTATGACGTGTTTGAAGCTTAACATGTTTTTCTCTGACCCGAATGAATGATTAATTCTGACCAATGACGTGACTACTTTAATATCGACGAATACTGACCAATGATGTGATGGCTGTGGTTTAGAATAATTTTTTACAGAATCGATTCCTTGTCCGATGACATTTCAAAACAATCGTCTCAGACTTTGGTTTCAAATAATTTTTGACAGAAACGATTTCTTGTTCGATGATGTTTCAAAACAATCATCTGAGGTTTTGGTTTCAAATGATTTTTGACAGAAACGATTCCTTGTTCGATGATGTTTCAAAACGATATTCTCAGACCATTAAAATTACCAGCAGTGCATTTCACTTTTAAAATATGCCTAGTATTTCATGAGGGCTATTAGCAAATTAATGAATGTGGGTACGGCAATTCATTCATTAAGTTACATTTGTAAAATAAGGGAATAAATAATACTGCTCCCTCAGCATTCGCAAAATTATCTCGAGATTAAAAGACACGCAATCCATCGCTGAAAATCTCACAAAATCATTTAAATTCATCGCCCGCGAGTGGCAATGTGTGAATGTTGTAGCGCTAACATTGTAAGTAAGTATTCCTAAAAGAATCCATTTGAACGATTACGCATGAATAAAGTGGTGCACAATTCTCTTGCCTTCAAGGCGCTTCGCTCAAGCATCAATAGTGCGTGGGATGAGTTATATATCTGCACTGCTCTAACACATGATTTGCCAATGTGAGCGTAATCTGTGTCACCATTTCGGCAGGCCGAGCTGTCTCGATACCGCCCGATGCTGTCCCCGTAGAATGAAAGATAGTTCTTGTAATAACCTGGCGGGAATTATGACCAGATAGTACTTTATATGGTTGACTGGGGTACAGATGTGGCTGTAAGTTATGTGAAGACTAAAGACAAGCAGTGCAATGCACAAAAACCGCCTGCGGAACAAATCGTAACTAAGAAAGTAGTCCCTAATATCAACAAATCAGTGAAATTCGGCTAGTGAATTACCTTAACATGGCCAGTCACATCTTCCTCTTTGATCTCAAACTTGACATCAGCCGTTCCACCCGGCCCCTGCGTGTCCTCTAACCCCGGTGGCTGGTGTAGTTCCGGTGGCTGGTCTAGCCCCAGGGTCCCCTCAGGTCCGTCTGGCTCGTATGACCCGTCCGGGCCGTCTGGGTCCATTTTCTCATCGTACAATGCATCGGACCTGAAACAGGGGAAATGGATACCATTCATTTTCCTGAGATACTTCAAACATTTAACTCTAAATATAAAGATACGAGCTGAAGTTCCCCGGGCTTTACACAGACATTTTGGAAATCAGATGTAGACAGCAATTTTTCTCGTCAAGTGTTCAAACTTTTATTAAGAAGTATCAAAATTCTGCTATAAGAGGTGGGGATGGTCTATCGAATTCTTGTTCCTCAAGTGTGCACTATTTCATCAATCTCAGAATAAAACTGTAGATTTGTAAAACAAATCACAAACCCTATACAAGCTGAAGTACCCGGCGTTGCCTGGGTTTTAACTGTTTGGGTGCCAATCGTCGATTTTCGTCGATTCGTGTTTTAACGAAGATTGCCGATCGTCGATTTCCGTCGATTGCGTCAGTCGTGTTCTGATTCGCGCGTACGTCTGTACGTAAAATTCTCATTTTTTCGAAACGCCTGGACTTCGGGATCCTCCTCTGCGTGATTCTAAACCAATATTCTTTAATAAAACACCGAATAAATCATTGAAATCCTTGAAAATTCAAAGAATTTATGGGGTTTTAAAAAAATATATAGTTTCATAAAAAATAATGTTTTTTTGGTGGCATTTTACAAGCAACTGTATGAATTAGACAGTGACCTTCCTCTTGTTTTGTAGGTCAAATGTGCAAAATTTCATTTCGCGGAATAAAATTACAAAAAAACTATGAAATCCATTCGCCACAGCCACTCTTCTTTATATAAATAGATAGATTACAGATGGAATTTAAAATATTATTTATTTTTAAGGCATTAACAAATTATTAACGTTATTATACATCATACCCAACTAATAATTGAAAGTTGTGAAGATTGTCACGGCGACGGTCTTGCGCACCACTTCAGGCTGCGCGTACCGGTACTGTCTAATATAATATTTCAATATCTGAAAAGATTTTATTCAGTAACAATGAATCTCACATTTAAGATTTGGGTATTTAAAACACTTGATGACCAGCGCCATTTAGACTAACGGTACTCACTCAAATAGGATGAACAATCCTATGTTGGGGCCAGGCGGCACTACTTCACGGTCCCTTGAGTTGAGCAGCACGGGGCCCGAGCACCCCAGGCCGGGCCAGGGGGGCTCTAGGGGATGGAGATGGGGTAGCAGCAGACTGCGGGCTCGTAGGGCGCTGGCCCGCAGCCGCACAGAGCCCCGCAGCGCTCCCAGGCAGCCACGGCACATCACACACGCAGCGCCATAGCTCTCCTCCTGGACACACGGGAATTACTAAAACTTACAATAATGTAGTTCACGTCCGAGCCAGCTTGTATATCTCTATGATAATATTAATGATTACTCAGAGTAGCAACATAAAGCGGGTTGGATACCTCGGCCAGGGTCTGCAGTTCTACCAGCCGGTAGAAGTGCCGGAGCAGCGCGCCGTCCAGCGGGAATAGCGGGCCGGTGCTCTGCAGACACGCCCGGCACGCGCGCAAAGTACTCATCGCAGTCACCGGTATACACATTCACTAACTATAGTGATTGTTGTTGGGCCGCAGCCGGTTAAATCTGGCGTCTGACAGTAAAGTGACAGCAGTGACAGTAGATCGCCGCCATTTTTGTTTGTAATCAACTCGGCTCGGGGTGGCCCTATTACTAAATTATTTCATTTCGGTAGGTACCCGTACCAATGAACCTACGGCGATATAATATATCGATAATATTATTATAGAGAGGAACTGGTTATTTCTGGAACCGGTTCCTACGGGAAAAAGTCGAAAAAATTTCCGGCCACCCCCATCCACATGACAAAATAAATATAATGGTACAGTGGTATGACTACATGTTCGTACTTGGACAGGGGTTGTTTAAAAAAAACACATTTTTTTCATTACTAGCAATGATTTGTTTATTATTATTTTTTTCATTAGCACCACACTGGAGGCCTGGAAGAAAATATCTTTTGGGTTGCTGTGTGAAGGGTTTTTAAGGAAAGGAAGGAATTAAAGATCTGGGAAGGATAAAGGTACGAGAGGTGGGTAGGAATCTGGAAGTTAATATGGCCGGAGAGGTAAAAAGGTCTCAACCAGTCTCTACAACAGAGTAGGCGGGCAGTCGCATCCGCCGCTAAGATCTACACAATCCTCAATCACCAAACGCAGCTTGCCACTTGGACTGATCTATGGAAGAGGTGTTGGTTATTCAATAAATAGTTCCCGGGGCGGCGGTACATATACCCTTCTCCCAAATTGAGGCATATATTTTAATTTATTGTACCAGCAACATTGCAACATATTATCATTTATTTATTCGTAATTGATTTCACAAGGATACGGATGATTCAAAGCGGTTAAAGCCATTTGTTTTTTTACCAATACTACCCATCTTAGTTGAGACATTTATTCTCGGATGGAGAGTACTACATTTTAAATTTGAGTCTACACGGAGATAAATAACTATTACTTAATATTATAAATTTATTCAGAATCTCTTCATGTTATTCGGAATCCTGATATTTAAGAATATAATTTAATTTTTAGGAATATTGATATTTTTTATTTCCGAATTACTTATATATATATATTTTAATTTAATTTCAATTTAAAAATGAAATCATTTCGGTGGTATGGGAGAGGAAACATTGTTCTCATTGACGATATTTATGTTGGGGTGAAGGGTGTTCCTCGCAAAACTTTCATACAATGAACTAAGTCAGTGGTCCTGCGGGTTCGATGTCCAGACGCTGCTCCAACTGGTGGAAGACGAGAACAAAGGAATTAGCACCTATATAAACGGAGGAGAACCTAAGTACACCATCATTCCACTCGAGAAGTCCGACTCAGTGTAACGGAGGAGTCGGCCGTTATGACCGGTTCCCCCCGCGTCACGCCTCGCTCTTCTTTCACCTCATCGCTACAGGACCTACTCATCTACACCCGGTTTTGCACGGAATACAACCATGGACTCCTTGGGATTCACCTCAGCGCCCTGGCCCCGGTTATCATTCCTGGCCAGCGCTGACCTAGACCCTGCGACCCCGCGTCTAGACCCTGCGACCACTTCGCCAGTCGGCGGCCTGCATCTCCCGCTCATCTGCCGATCAGGTCCATCGCACCTTCGGCTACTTCGTTCACACTGGAGTTCCCGGAAGACCCCACGTCTTCATCAGTGCTGGATACATCCACGAGTCCGGTCTCCACCAACGTGGCGTCGACTCATTGACCCGCGCCTCAACCACATCATCGCCGTCTACACCTGGTGTCATCATCAGTCCAGAGCCATCTCCCAACTGCGCAATTATACTGACTCAAAATAAACGCTGTTACACACACAAAATCATCTTTCATTGTCTCACTACCAGATCCACATATATCTACCAATTGATCTTAATATATACCTATTAAATGTAACTGTTGTTGGTAAAATGGGCGAAGCCCAACCAAGTGCCGCCCGCAGTATATCAATAACTCATTCCGCATCTTCGTATTTTTCAAATAATTTCACTTAAATTTTTGATATATTTCAATGCTTCATATTGATAGAATCGTTTAAAAAGCTGTTTCCAAAACATTTTTAATAAATATTAAAAAAAAGATAATTAGTACAGTGAGCTTCGCTACCCGTTTGACTTCTGAAATAAGAGAACATTTTTTTAAGAAAGGTGGAGCAGTAACGATGTTGATTTTTATCCATAAAATAATTCGTGGGCTATTCTTAATATTAAAGACATATTATTCCGTATTTGCTCTTTTTAACAGTATTGAAAATAGGTATCCTACTTATATCCCGAGTGAGAGACCACCATTAGAATCGAAATGTGGTTTATGCCGGGTTTAGTAAAGAATCTAACTAGGACTGCACTTACTAAACTCCCCGTGAACCATCTCAGCCAGATATAATTTCTCTAGATGGGATTCCATCGTCCCATCTCAGGGCATTTGAGGTTATCCACCGCTTACGCGCTCTGGTATAAGTAACAGATGGTTACTCCTTCAGGGTTCTCAAAAGGACTTTTTTTTGGTTAAACGACCCTACATTTATTATAAAAATAATAGTAATAAATTTTTTAAATAATTATAATACCCCATCTCAGGGCAGTTGGGGGTCTTTTGCTGTTTTCACAAAAAATGCCCGACATATTGGTGTCCGGTTCTGATTAAAGTGTGTGTGTCCTTCAATGAAGCTGACTTTAATGTGTACATAATTACTCTGTCATAAGTATTCATGGTAAATTGTTTGTTATTTGTTAATTCGGTAACTTCCTCCAAACCTGACTGTCGATCGATTGAAGGAATATTTTCGAACTTCCAAACAGTCAATTAATTGCGGGATTCCTTATCCGGACTTTGAAGATCCGTCGGTAATCCACTGCTAATGCGGAGCAAGAAAAATCCCAGGGAATTGTTACCAAAAAAGATACATTGAAATGACAAAAAAAGATGCAGGGGTTGCGGTCAGTATACTGGACCCTTTCTCCAATCTACAACGTCGTTAGATTATTCGGATTGTCGCCCTATTCAATGGCGGTGAAAAACAACCGCGCTCTCTGGTCAGTCAGCAGATCCTCCCTGCTCTATAATATCTTGTTCATAGTCATCGTGTTGTTCTGTTTGCTGCCGCTCATTGAATACATTCAAGTCACGGTACATCTTGGGAAACTTGATAAATTGGCCATGTATTCGGAATTCTTCAGGAGGGTCAGTGGATTTCTGATTGCCATAATGTGCGTAACTCTCTCTCTATTGAATCGACACAGGACCTGCAGATTAATGAAGAACATGGATGATTTTGACGTTGACCTTACGATTTATGGAATAAAGATAGATTATGAACAAACGCGACTTATCAATAGAATCATGGTGGTGGCAGTGTACTCTTCGCTCTTCGCTCTTCGTGTGTATGGTTGTGGACTCTATTGTAAGGATTCATTTGATTGGAGAGAAGAGCACGCAGTACTGGTTTGCGAGTCTTTTATTATTCTTGGTTTATTATTCAACGGTCTTGCAGTTCGCTGGTTTAGTGATGGTGTTGCGAAAAAGGTAAGGTCATCTATCATCATCTTCTACCATATAAATAAAAGGCAATGTCCGTATGTGTGTGTCCTATATACTCGTGGATACTGGACTGATTTGATCACGAGAGTGGTTTGATTGGAATACATCGGGGACGCCTGAGGAATTTAATGCATTATATCTATCTACAAGGGGATGAGATACGGAGAGTTTTTTTTTTAATAACTTTTCTTATTTTTTGTCGTATCTTGGCAAACTAAAAATCTAGTTGTCAAGATACACATTCTTATAACTACTATGCATTTAAACTATGTAATTGTTATTCATGTAAGCCTTCAAAATCTTTTCAAACTCGCAAATTCAAGCGTCTACCTTCGGCTATGCTACCGGCAAAATTAATATGCGACATTTTGCCGGGGCATATAAACACATTACTGGCGCGGATAGAATCCCCCACCGCTTTTTGACTCACAGCCCAATGTCGGGTGCGAGTCATGCTTATTGCATATAAGCAGCCACACAAAAAATAAAAATTAGTTCATCTTTACCACCGAAACCAAGCGTTTTATTATCTACAAGTGACTCCTGCCCACCATCTGCCTCACCTCGCCAAGTCTTCTGCTCCAAACCTTCTGTTGTTACCTCTTCAAGATCAGCCGGCCCTACTCTGGAAAACCGCCAACGCCAGGAGCGAGCAGAGACGAAAGCACACCCAGTGCCCAACATTCACCAAGCACTGGGTGCGGGAGGCAGATTTTTATCATAAAATCGTCAACTATCATCATCATCGGCCGTAAAGGAGCATTCTCATCGGTTGAAGACACGGTTTGGAACCGGCGCCCAAATCTACAGTCTTGTGCGGACTCCTGTCCAGTACATTAACTATATACTCATCGTTATCATACATAAAAAAAACGAAGCATTGTCTATTACATATAGCTCTACGTCTTCACTCTCCATTGTTCAAACAATAATGTTAAGATCAAAAACAGCAATATGAATATAAATAATTAAGTTAACATAAAATAACAATATCCAGTGACTGAAAAAATTATAAAATATTGGATACCCGAGTGTGTAAACGAACACAATATACCAAATACGTGTACCGACCAGCTACTGCGGCGAGACCAACTCACACACAAGCTCTGTGTGTGGCGTGTATTCCCAAGGAGAGATATCTGTGAGATACGTGTTACAAAAACAGCAAATAAATTATAAATCCCGGAGTCAGGTAAAAACCTTTTTAATCAGCAATGGAAGTTATAAATCAAGATGAAATTCACGCCGAATTCTCCGGACTGCAAATGTAGCCAGCCGGAAGGTTAGGTTAGATTTGGTCGGAAATTTTGTGCGTTAAAGTTACCCGAGTCTGTTGATATTAACGGTCATACCAAAAAAACTTAATAAAACACATATTATTATGAAGCAGAGACGGTTTACGGATACTTGCCGTGAGCACACAGGCCATAGGTCAATTGGCTATTGTGCTAATTCCCATTTTACCTCATTCCATTAGCAGTAACTCGCTCCGGGCTTGTCATAGGATATGTGACTATGTCTCCTGGTTCAACAATGTATTATATTTATAATAGGTATTTGAACCTTCTTCCCATCAGGTCGCGACATTGGCACCATGGGTGAATTGGAGTCTCTTCATACTCTTCACATTTCCTACATCTATTAGTGTTTCCCACTCCTAATGACTGCATATGTCACCTGAGATGGAGTGTCCGTTAGTAGTCCTGTCAGTTCCCTCAGTGAGTTTATGGCCTTATTGAATAGTTTAATAATAACAATGGTTTTTTTCAGATAGAGACATTCTCCCTACAAACTCAGCACCAGAAGCTGGACTTCACGGCCGGTGGATTCTTCTCGGTGAACTTGTGCAGCCTCCGCACCATCATCGCCACCGTCACCACCTACCTTGTGTTCTTCATACAGTTCGAGATGGCTGCCAGGAACGGTAGCACTGAAAAAGCCCCGCCGTGCAATCTTCACGCTATTCACGAGCACAAATAAGTACCTATAATGTCGCAAAAGTCAAAAGTTGTAAAGGATACTAATAAACGATTATTTCTCTAATGATGATCGTCTCATTAAAAATGTTCCTAAATAATAATTATTATCGATTTAAAGACGCTCCAAAATCGCTTTTTCCAAACGGTCCGAATTTGTCTATGACGTGAACCGTCACTGATCGCGAACACAACTACTATCGTAGGGACCCAGGAATTATAACCAAAGCCGACTACACGACTAAAATGCAGGCATTGGAGCGCGAAGGATTTTGAAGCTTCACTTCGATTATTGTTGATGCTCGTTTTTTCCATTATTTCTGGCTTTCACGCTCAAGGGTGTTCTTGGCCAACATTTTAAATTATTGAGAAATGAAAGGTGAATTTAAATATTAATTTTATTTAAATAGGCAAATTTCAAAATTATAATGATTGATTGATTGATTCTTTATCAGACTTAGAAGAGATGAGATGTTGAATGGAGGGGAGGCAATTTTAGATAAGGCTTGATAGAAGAGAGGATATTTGTTTAGAGAGGGACAGCCAAAAAATATGTGATCTAAAGTTCCCACTTCTAGACCACAGAATGTACAATCTGGGGAGTCAAGGATGTGATTTTAAAAAGGTGGGAAGGAACGGAACAATGTCCGATCCGTATTCGAATGAGTGAAGAAATTTAATTTTTGGAAAAATGAGGGAATTGCTGAAACCACGGTTTTGATGGAATAGTCCTTTGTATTGAGGTATAGTCATTGTAATTGTCCCTCATTAGAAAACGTTGACCATATAACGTATCTAGGTCTAAAAAATAGATGGAAATTTGAAAAGGACCAATCACATTAGCTATTTAGATAATAAAATTAAAAAACTAAGTTATTTTTTCAAAACTATCAGGAATGTGCTCATTAAAAAAGACTTAATCAAAATCTACATGGCTCTCTGCCAATCACTGTTAGAATACGGTATCATTGGATGGGGCAGTGCAAATAAAAACATACTAAATCCACTTATTAAATCTCAAAAAGCCATAATGAAAATTATACTGAATGTTCCTGTAAGAACTAGCACTAACAAAATCTTCACCAATCTTAACATCATGTCACTTAAACAACTATATTCTAAAACTATACTCATTTACATTCATAAGCACAAAACACAAGAAATAACAACACACACGTACAATAGAAACACTAGATCTCATGATCAAAAACTAATCCAACAAATAATTACTGATACAACTTTTGGGCAAAAAAGCTTCTTATATCATAGTATTAAACTCTACAACAAATAGTTGTCATGTCCCGAGTTATCGATGTTTTTTTAAAATTATTTTTCTGTTTGGTGACTTATCTTGAGTGTGCCAATACTTACCGAGCTTATTTACTAAAGTTATTGTGACAAATTTAATTTGTTTACGTCAAACAAATTAATGGAAAAAAATTGAAAAAAAAACACCTGTTACAGACAGACCCCGAGATGATTCCGTTCCGTATTGCCGAGTTGGATATGGAACACAAAAATTAATTAAAATATTTTTTGATAACTTTTGAAGGTTGTACTCAACATAATATTATCCCTTTATACTTTTTTAAAGATACAACTACCGAACCAAAAAAAACTTTTATATTTGACTAAATATATTGTTCTAGATTTAAAAAAAAATAAATTATATTTTACAAGAAAATGTGTGATGGTAAGTACATACACCACTGATCGTTTGATGGAATGCTGGTACAGCGTATGTTCAGTGGTACATGCATCTACCACATGTTGTTGAATCGATTATGTTATTATAATATCATATTATACAAATGAATATTGAAATCTATGTATAAGAGGCACCATATTGTTTATTGTGCTACATATTAGGTACATACACATAACTAGTTTAGTTTTTATTTAAATTTTTTAATACGTTATATTATTACAGAAAAATGCACTTTTGGGAATACCTCCTACATCACTTGACATTTTCAATCTTCTTCAATGATCTAATATTTTTTGTTTTTAAACGCTTTATTGTAAAAAAAATTACTGTTTAACATCTACACAATGAAATTAAAACAATTTATGGTCCAGACCTTTCCCTCGCCGGTAAATTTCTTGGTATGCGACCGTCAATTATTTCTGGTAAAAGGCATTGGTGGTAGAAATTTTCTAACAGTGGAACGATTTTTTGCCAGATTTCATCGTCCCTCTCAATTTTTTCATACAGCAAACCTTTTGGACTCCACACAACAAAATAACAATAATTACGACGAGTAATATGTAACTGGCCTTGTACTTGGTAGAAGTAATTATGATTCCGTTTTAATGTTAAAGAATGGTCTTCCAATTTACAGTAATCAATTATCTTTTGTGCAATTCCCTCTTCTGGTGACATATTTGCAATACTATAAGGGCATTTAATTTCAATTATAGAATCCTCACCGATAAGGCAATCCGGACTTGCCGCTAAAAAGTTTTTGGTTTTATCGAGAAATAGCCCACAAGCGGATACCTGCAAATTTGTTTTTTTTTTTTAAATTGCTCTATTGCTAGGCTTTCATTTTATTTTCCATAATTTGTGGCCATAGTTCTGTAGCGTCGTGAAAAATCTAAATTAAATAATTAATAATAAACCGCTCGACCTACTTACTTAGTATCTACTCCCAAATTATGTACCTGCAGTCCAAACCGCAACGTAAACAACCTACGTACTACAAGACCTACTTGCCTACTCGCGACAATACTATCGCGCACTCAGTCTGAGATACTACGAGAACTCGCCAGAAGGTTCGAGTCTTCCGCCTATGCATAATTGCCACGCTGTCGAAGGTTCCCGAAACACACAGTCTGTGCGAGTGCCTAGAATTTAGTTGCCATCCATCTACCTACTGCTACCGTCGGCCACCAGTATAAATAAGCCCGACGCAGCGAGTCAGTCAGTCAGTCAGTTATCTACCAGCCGTCAGTCTACGAGGCTCAACGAGTGATCAACCGCGCTCTTCTTACTAGCGCAAAGGACGTATACCGGCTTCGCCCGTACCACCATGGACTCTATCGGGACATCATCTTAGCGCCTTGTCCACATCGCCGTTCCTGGCAAGCGCTGCTCAGATTACAAGCGCCCTGGTTCCAGTGTCTCTGACCAGCGCTTCTTCCACGCTACCATGACCACCACGAGGACACGCTGCATCCTCACTGGTCACGCCGTTCCCGTTCAACCGCCTACAAGGTCCGTCGCACCTTCGGCCGTCTCGTCAGCACTGGAGTGCCTGAAGACCTACGTTCTTCGCCAGTGCCTGACCTCCATCGAGTCCCGGTCACCAGCGCCCGGCGTCGACTCACTGACCCGCGCTTGACCTGCCATCATCAGCCAGCATCCGGTGTATTCTTCTGTCTAGCGTCAACTCTCGTCACGGCTACCTGACTCATCAATAAAACACATGTGACCTTCAACACCTTCTTTCATTTCGTGCTTCTCTCCCGATCCCCAAAGTGGTGACCCCGACGTGATTCTGCAGCCCTGCAGCCCGACGTGATCTGCAGCCTGACGTAATTCTGCAGCTCGACGTGATTGTGTTACCCCGACTCACCGGTAACCCCGTCTTAAAATGGGTGATCAGTTAAGGCACCACGGAGCAGCATGCACCAGACCATCTCCGCACAAGCGCGGATAATAGTGCCACCTGTGTTATGAACATGTGTTTTGCAATTTTTTTTTTTTTATTAAGTGTCACACTTAAAAGACGTTCGTCTCCAAGCTATTTCTTCAATCGCAGCCCTCAGCAAAGCTGCTGGGAAGGGGGTGTTTGTAGCGTCGTGAAAAATCTAAATTGAATAATTAATAATAAACCGCTCGACCTACTTACTTAGTATCTACTCCCGAATTATGTACCTGCAGTCCAAACCGCAACGTAAACAACCTACGTACTACAAGACCTACTTGCCTACTCGCGACAATACTATCGCGCACTCAGTCTGAGATACTACGAGAACTCGCCAGAAGGTTCGAGTCTTCCGCCTATGCATAATTGCCACGCTGTCGAAGGTTCCCGAAAGTGCGAGTGCCTAGAATTTAGTTGCCATCCATCTACCTAGCGCCCTGGTTCCAGTGTCTCTGACCAGCGCTTCTTCCACGCAACCATGACCACCACGAGGACACGCAGCATCCTCACTGGTCACACCGTTCCCGCTCAACCGCCTACAAGGTCCGCCGCACCTTCGGCCGTCTCGTCAGCACTGGAGTGCCTGAAGACCTACGTTCTTCGCCAGTGCCTGACCTCCATCGAGTCCCGGTCACCAGCGCCCGGCGTCGACTCACTGACCCGCGCCTGACCAGCACATCATCAGCCAGCATCCGGTGTATACATCTGTCCTATATCATCTCCTCGTCACGGCTACTGACTCACCAATAAACACATGTGACCTTCACAACTTTCTTTCATTTCGTGCCTTCTCACCTGATCCCCAAAGTTCCTTTGAATTGTGAGTACAGTAAAGAGTTTAATACTCCCGTAACTGAAGTTTTTTGCCGAAGCTTATATATTTTTCCAAAGTTAGACGCCGTTATCCGCTTACGTCTTTCAATTGCCCACAGATTGTTATTGCTTTGGCCTACCGTATTCCGTTCGAGCTCTTCCTTATTTGTTGAAGATAATTCTTTGAGAAATTCCTCTTTTTTCGTTTCAAATATTTCAGGTGGCATATCT
This sequence comes from Hesperophylax consimilis, assembly GCF_061612785.1. Classification (NCBI taxonomy): domain Eukaryota; kingdom Metazoa; phylum Arthropoda; class Insecta; order Trichoptera; family Limnephilidae; genus Hesperophylax; species Hesperophylax consimilis. The sequence goes on from NC_142862.1 coordinate 28,726,317, forward strand.
GGTTCTAATTCCAATTGACCATAATTTTCATCGGGCCCTGTAACTTTTTTTCTTTTTTCTGTCGTATTTTCATTATACTTTAGTTTTTTTGTTCGACACATTTGTGTATTCTCCTTCGAACGTCGTTTTCTCTCTATAAAGTGCTTCGTGTATTTGCCGGGACTGTGGCCTTGGATTTTCTTTTGTATTCTTGAATGGGTTGCCAATTCACTATTCCACGAAGCTACTGCTCCAAAACATCTTGCTTGGTAAGATCCTCTTGTAGTGAAATTTACCCTTTTTCCACCTATAAATTTGGCCATAACGTTGTTGAATTGCTCCACAGTGTTATTTGTCACGTCAATAATAAGACTTTCTGCATTTGCTATTAGAGACAATAAGAATTGTTGGATATCAGTCCATATTCCACAATCTCGAAGATCGCTTACTAAATTTGGATCATCAGTATACTTCTCCGGCTTGCAATAGTACGATGCACAATTTTTATGATCACCAAACACATGATTTGCGGTATTTTTTATGTCCATTTTCAAATTTTTTATTTTATCACTTTGTACTGTGTTTTCTTGCTCTTTCCTGTAATTTACTGCTCCAACTACAGCTCTTCTCATGCGTAAAACGTTTGCTTCAACCTTTTTCCTTATATGAACTGGTACAAAGCCTTTAGCGTTGTTGGTTTTTTTTCCAAGTGCTTTCATTTTTTTGCAAAAATTGCGGAGTAAGTGATTTTTGCACTCCATATTTTGTACTATAAGGTTAGGACCATATGGCATTTGTTGCATTATTTTTTTTATGATGCTGGAGTCGCCATCACCAACTAGTTTGTTAAATTTCAATCCATGCATTTCCATGCTTCTCGAGAACCCTTCTGCTATAATGTGGGCTTCCATGGCATTAGCACTGTCACGCCAGTTTATGAAGCACCTGTGCTCAGAAGCAACTATGTGTAGTTTAGTAGCTCTAGCACATATGCAGCAGTATGAGTTTCGCACTCCCAGAAATAAAACCTTTTTAGTTCGTAGTCCAACTATGCACCCTGCGCCAGATGAGGAGCTAAATCCACTTTTGTACGACCTCTTTGCCCAGGAGCCATCTGCAACCACCGTTACCAAAGGATAGCCACCCTCGTCTACGTCACCGTTTAAAATGGCTAGCCTTTTTTCTTCTTCACCAGCTGCGATCATTTCTTCTAAGGCACATTCTTAAATTGTTGGCGCTAAACATTGTTCTATGTTCGTGTAAGACTTACAATCCATATTTGGCATATTTAAAACCCCACAAATTTCATTCCATTGTGAATACCCATTTCCTGTACACATCACTCCTTCGACGACAGCAGTATTTATAGACATTTTCCGTTTCGGGTCTTCGGAGTGTACGTATTCTATTTTCTTGCACATTTTGCACTCGAAAACATACTGGCTTAGAAGACCATTTCGTCGTTCCTTCACAAATTTTAAATCGGAAAATGTGCAGTTGGTGTGTTCGTGCTTTATATTTGATATCTCCGAAAACAAATATTTTATATCCACAATTCTGCGACCTTCGAAATTATGGGTTTCATCAATATGGTCTGGTTCTATCACCAAATCATCAAGCGTTGTTGATGATGATGAACTTGCGTTTTCGTCTATATTTGGAGCAAATGATTCATCCATGGAAGTTTCATGCATTAGTGAAGATGTATTTAAGTTTCCAAAAGTAGTATCGATGACATCCATATCCCTGTAAATGCAAATGATTTATTTATTTAAATTTGTCCATCCCATTTTCCCGTTATACATGCTACATAATACACGGCTCTCATAGCATAAATCTTTAGGTTTTTCTCTTAAGTCGCTCACGTAAGAGAGTTATGGCAAAATTATCAATGTAAACGATACCCATTGGTAATTTTGCCATAACTCTCTTATGTGAGCAACTTACGGGAAAAAAAACTTTACGTACGTAAAGGTAACCTTAGGAAGGTTCAGTAGTAAGAGTAACAGGAAAGCGATATTTCGACTTACCTAGATGTCAAACGTGGTGCAACATGAATCTGTCGTTTGATACTAATAATCGTTTTTTTTCGTCTAGTAGATAAAAACAAACGCGCTTTGTTTCCATTTCTTTTACCCATTATTTATCTGTAAGAAAAAATTTTTTGAGTTGAAGGTAGGTAATATAGTAGTCGATTTTATGTAACTCAATTTCTAAATACACATATATTATGCTACATATATATTTGCGAATAGTGGCGTGCACAGAATTTGAAAATTGATATTTCGGAAAAAAAATAATTATCAACTACGACAACATCATTAATGTCGTATTTTAAATCTTAGGATTCTAGCCCACTGAAAAATCAGTGCACGCCACTCTTTGCGGACAGAGACGCGAGTCGAACCACGAATTATGGTAAAGGTACGAAGCAACCGCAAGCGGCGCAGCGTTTCGGGCAGTTTGCTTTTGCTTCGTTCCTTTCCCATAATCCGTTGTTCGGCTGGCGTGTGTATACGCAGCCTAAGACGTAGAATAATATTTATTATAGGTTACTAGATATGTTAACAAATGTACCGACTTGCACTAATGCACTTTATGCATACAGTCAAAACTGATGAATTTGCGTTATTCAGGGAGAGCCAAAAAACAACAACATTTTTAGCGATATTTATATGTTTAATTAAAAAAGGACCTACTGCGCCTATGCTGCCGTTTTATAAAAAAAGATGGTATGAATCTCCCGATATTACTAAACCAAAACAGCGTGCATCTTACTTTACTAATAGTAACAAGATGAATGAACTATGAGCGCAGAAGATATCTATTATATAGGAATACGCACGCTCAAGTCGCGACGCGTATTGACTTATCTGTTGCAGCAGGCAGCAACCTGTATACACGCACGCACAAGTCTCATTGACTTGTGCGTGTGCAGAAGATGAGCTCGGAGCAGGCAGTCACATGTATATACCTACGCACAAGTTGCGATGTGACTGAGATGATGAGTCAACAGCAGGCGCTCTAGTTGCGAGTTGCGACATGACTTTTTTATGTGAATACCGCACAAGAGTCCGAACTGCTCCCGTCTGGAGCCAGTGAGACTGTGGATTCCCCAATTGGCGACTTAATTGGACTAGTATTACAAAACCCTGTAAGCTGATAGCTGATTTGGCCGTAACTAAGACGCCGCGTGTATCATTATTTCTCCAGACAATTATTTTATATTATATTTAATTAATATTGTTTTTAATGAATATTATTTTTAATGTTGTGAAACAACATAAATTAATTAAAATCAATTTACTTGCGCACGCCGTGATTTGAATCCGAGACCTCCGGACTCGAAGTCGTGAGCCTTACCCCTCAACCACGGAGGCAAAATAAATGTATCTACGTACATATTTGTAGTAAGTAATAATAATAATAAAGTTAAGTACAATATAATATTAAATAATGTAGACCTCGCTATTTTATTACGAATATGTACCTAGGCACCTTATTAATTTTTGAAATGAATAACAGTAAATGAAATAGTAAGAACTGATCGCGATAATATGACGCGAAGTCGCTATCGGGCGCGCGCGACGATTCGTGCTTCCAACACCTGCAGCCACGCACACACACGCATTGGGGTTCACCAATACACCGATAGCGCTTTTGCTGTCCCCGCTGAGATGAACGAAATAGAAATAATTTTTAAAAATACCTATCGTTAAAATTTCTCGGCGCTCCTGCGCGCCCTTAACATAGGAAGATCTGAAATAGAAAATTTACTAAAATCAAACACAGACTAAAACAGAATCAACTGAACTATACCAAAAGACACTTCATATATATATATATATATTGTCCTCTTCCCGTAGTATGTTGATCCAGTAAGAAGTTGTTAGACTAAGTTGATCCACCTTTAACACCATATAACTTGGCTATTATGGAATACATCTGTATGATTTGGCAACAGTGGTACAATAATTATCAATGTTGCCAGTTTGCCAGAAAAACCATTTGATATACTGTTAATAAAATTTTCAAAATTTGTATGGAAATCGGATGCATAATTTATGTTGATCTACCCAAATTGGCATACTTATGTTGATCTCATATATATTGATCTATTCCCGTAGTATGTTGATCCAGGTAAGAAGTTATTAGACAAAGTTGATCTGTGTCCCTATATATGGTTTTACTAAATGAACCAATCAAGGGGCAATCGGTGGACTGTTCATCACAAGGTTTTATGTGATTCCGTAATCTTTTGTGATATTGAACTCAAAGTATTAGTCTCTAGAGTCGAATATCGCATGAAATGACTGTGAAATGGTACCGTTTCAAATCAAAATGACGTGTGTTGCTTGAATTGTTTATAAGAAATGTATGCGTATTTAGATTGAAACGAAAATTTCGCAAAAACAAATCCATAAAAAAATCATAACTTAGCAGGGGTACACGGGTTCATAGGGTGAGGTTTGTCTAGGTCCTGGCGGCGGATGCGTTTTCCCATCTACTGCGTGGCGGGCCGGATCGAAATAAACTGGTTGAGGGATACCTTTCGACAACAAAAATCCAAAATGGCGGCAAAAGGAATAATGTTATGTAGGAAATTTTGAACCTGTATCTTTTACCATCTCTCCTGATTACGCTTCGTGACTTAGTAGGGGAGGCCGGGTTCATGGTTATAATGGGTAATTAATGGATGATTGGACGCGATTGGAGCTAACTAAAAACTGTCCAAAGAAGCGAAGCTAGCAGTCCACAATGGAGTGCTGGTACCTACCCTAATATATGGAAATGAGGCATGGAATTGGCAGAAGAAGGCTGAAAGTAGACAGAATACTGTAGAAATGAGATCCCTGAGGCATATGTGCGGTAAAATCATGTATGACGAAATGTGCGTATGCTGTATCTATTCTACAGGTATTTTATTAGAGCCTGTTAAAAGGAGAAGCAGCATTGATCCCCGGTGCACCGTACACGTGCTTGATACCCGACGGACACGAGCGGAACACAGGTTCACAGTAAAGTTGATGTTATCTATATATGAACGGGTCGTTTCTCCGACTCGTTTTACCGTAAGTCGGCTCGCATGTGGAACGAGCTGTCAGCATCTGTTTTTCTTCCTCCATATAATTCTCGCGTCTCTTTAAGACCAGCATTAATAAATTCATTCCTACAGCCCCTACCTTAACCCGCCTCATAACGCTGCCCAACAATGATAATTTTGTATGTCTTTATATTCAAATTCGCAAATATGATTTTTTTATGTGACACCTATCACAAGAGCGCCCCTGTCTTTACACTCTAAATACAGAGAAACTATGTCGCCACCCAGTTGGGCAGCGTTATAAGGCGGGTTAAGGTAGGGGCTGTAGGGATGAATTTATTAATGCGGATCTGAAAGAGGCGCGAATTATATGGAGGAGTAAAAACAGATGCTGACAGCTCGTTCCACATGCGAGCCGACTTACGGTAAAACGAGTCGGAGAAACGACCCGTTCATATATAGATAACATCAACTTTACTGTGAACCTGTGTTCCGCTCGTGTCCGCCAAGTATCAAGCAGGTGCACGGTATTATATGGAGGAAAAAACACACACACGAGCGGACTTACGCAAAAACGAGTTGGAAAAACGACCCGTTCTCATAAAGACAACATCAACTTTATTGTGAACGTGCGTTCCGCTCGTGACCGTCGAGTATCACGCACGTGCACCGGGGATCAATGCTGCTAGCTCCTTTTAACAGGCTCTAATAAAATACCTGTAGAATAGATTTCGTCATACATGATTTTACCGCACATATGCCTCAGGGATCTCATTTCTACAGTATTCAGTGTACTTTCAGCCTTCTTCTGCCAGTTCCATGCCTCACTTCCATATATTAGGGTAGGTACCAGCACTCCATTGTGGACTGCTAGCTTCTTTGGACAGTTTTTTGCTATCTCCAACCGCGTTCAATCATCCATTGATTACCCATTTTAAATAATTACCCATTATAATCAAGAACCCGGCCACCCCTACTAAGTCACGAAGCGTAATCAGGAGAGGTGGTAAGAAGTTCAAAATATACCATATAACATTATTCCTTTTACCGCCATTTTAGATTTTTATGGCCAAAAGGTATCCCTCAACCAGTCTCTTTCGATCCGGCAAGTCCACAATGGAGTGCTGGTACCTACCCTAATATGTGGAAGTGAGCATGAAACTGGCAGAAGAAGGCTGAAAGTAGACTGAATACTGTAGAAATGAGATCCCTGAGGCATATGTGCGGTAAAATCATGTATGACGAAATGTGCGTATGCTGTGTCTATTCTAGGGGTATTTTATTAGAGCCTGTTTATATATGAACGGGTCGTTTCTCCAACTCGTTTTATCGTAAGTCGGCTCGCATGTGGAACGAGCTATCGGCATCTGTTTTTCCTCCTCCATATAATCCGGGCCTCTTTAAGACCCGCATTAATAAATTCATTCCTACAGACCCTACCTTAACCCGCCCCATAACGCTGCCCAACTGGGTGGCGACATAGTTTCTCTGTATTTAACGTGTAAAGACAGGGGCGCTCTAGTGAGATGTGTCACATAAAAAAGTCATACCTCCGAATTTGAATATGGAGACATACAAAATGATCTATATTATAAGTTATAACCAATGAATTCACACAATTTTTATCGATTATCACTTTTTATTAGGATTTAAAAAAAATCGTAAACTTTATAATCACATAACTCTTGAAAAGAAAGTCCCAATGATTGGCATAAATCATTCAAATCGAATAAACATTATTTTTTAAATATTAATATTCTGTTTAAATTATTGTCACATCTTACCGGAAATCGTTATATTTTAAAGTTCTCTAAATAAAATTAAATCTTCTTATTTAAAAGAATTATCTCACATTTAATATTATTTAAACAATATGACCGGAAGTCGGCATCTTTCAGTGAAATATACTAAAAAAACACCACAAGGTGGTTACAAATGCAATTATATTTAATCAATTTTTTCGATTATATTTTATGTGAAGAATTTTTCACAGAGGCCCAATGAATATTAATGAAATACAATGAAATCACTTGCTTCATCGGTAGAGGAGACCAAAGCCAATTGAACCAATTTGACTTTAACATTTTCTACGTCTTGCATATAAAGTTTAAGAAAAAAATACTTATAATCAACGTCAGACAATTTAACTGCCCACCAAATTCGTATATGATTTTTTTTCAATCTCATATAAATTAAGCTATATTCTCATAAACCAATTGAGTGAAATGCTGCAATGACCCCGACCCCGGGGTTAGTATTAGTTTCATTTAGTTAGGATTAGTTTAAACTTACTCTTCAAAATTTCAATTATTTTTAACGTAATACACTATATATCCTCAAGAAAATCTGTTTAATCACGAACCGTAACTACTTGATGTAATAAAAAAAGAAAAACAAATATATGTTAATATCATAGTTTGCTTTAATCTCGATAAAAACAGAAGAAGAAAAAGTTTTTTTTTATGAATGAGATAAAACTTTACCCCAAACAACGTGTAAATATATTAATTAAAATCAAAATATAAACTTCACATTAGGAAAGAGGACAACGAACAAATAATTACATTGACTAAGTGTTACGGACGGACATGCACTTGAGCAAGACTTGGGAGCTGTACTCACAGAAACTTTAAAAAAACTTGGGTTTATTTGTAGTACGGGGTCAATTATTATTATTATGTAATGAGCAGGCAGCATTCTGCTGATGCGCTCATGTCTGATTTTACAATAAGTTTGACAGTAATTGAGTTGTACTGGTATAATTATCCCCCGAAAACATTAAAACGGAAACAATATAAACTACTTTTTTAAAAGAAAGACATACATTCCCGGGTTTCGAATAACCTGGCAATATTTGAAAATCTCCTACTACCACCACAGTCAGCTGAAAATGTTGCTTGTGTTGTGATGGAGGACTTAGCCAGCCCAGGAATTGAACACACTACGCCGCGCCTGGGTGGGACCCAAACGCGATGTCAACTCGGCCACCGACCGGTCTAAAATATGACAGAGATCGCTCCAGTGGATAAGTAATAAAACGTAGTTTATAGGCAGTTTATAAAAAAAAAATTGTCTAAAGAAACAGATACATTTTTAAAACAGTAATAAATAAAGTACATTCTGGAATCGTTAATAAGTCGTTTTGAAATATTTAGCCGTGTTAAGTAATCAATAGTATCCGGAAACGCGGTGGCAAAACGTGGAATTCCATAGCCGTTTTTAATTTATTAAAAATATTTATAAAATTAAAGACAAAACAATTAAATGTATTCTAATCAGGGTGTCGTTATAACAAAAGAACGCCGGCATGGATATATCCCGGCCGGACGCAACGCAGCTGCATTATCTTAACAACGAAGTTAGGTCTGGTCAAATTCACAATAAAGTATTATTTTTTAACGAAATTAGTTTTAATACAGAGAATATCCAAATAAACCTTTTTTGTGTATAAAAACATATCGGCTTCTTTGTCTGGATGTGGTGTGATTTGATTTGTATTTTTTTATGAAACATTATTATGAAGCATCGAAGAATTATCAATATTTAAATAAAAAAATATTGAAGTGTTTTACGCTCTCCTCTAGCTGGTATTAGTATAACATGCACGTGTTCGGTTCTAGACAAACTGTGAAAAAAATCAGCTTCTCATTGGGTGGTCATGTAAAATGAATGTTATTCATTGATGTATTAATGTCTAAAATTAGTCTACAATAATAATATTGCTATTGTTACAATAATATTGAAATTTTGCCATTTTGCCGTGCTAAAAACACTTTATTCAACTTCTCGAAATTAGCTGTAGATTTGTAGTTTTGAATACCACACCAGAGTCCCAACTGCTCCCGTCTGGAGCCAGTGAGACTATGGCATCCTCAATTGGGGTTGTTGTGAGACTGAAGATATTGTGAACCTCGAAGGAGATGAGGAAGTTGGGAGAGTACTTGGCTCTTCAGATCTGGTTGCCAAACACTAATTGTAAAATAGTACAAATTAATTTTAGTAAAATTTATTTGAGCCCGCGACCTTCGGATTGCTAGTCGATAGCCTTACCCCTCGATAACGGAGGCCGTCATTTAGGAACGTTTTAAATTATGTTTTACATTTGAAAGTAGACGTTTATTACAATTTGGGAGGAGGGTATGTGCACCGCCGCCCCGGGAACCATTTATTGGATAACCTACACTTCTGCCATAGGTCTCCCCAAGTTGTTGGATATGTTTGGTGACTTATCAGGTGTGCCCGAGTTTATGGGGTGAGGTATGTGAGGGGCTTGGCGGCGGATGCGCCTGCCTAATAACTGCGTGGTGGGCCGGATCGATTAGTCCTCTTTCAACGCATCGCCTTGCAACGCAGTAGGAGAGTTGGATTCTTATGTATATCACTCAATCACACTGAACCCCAGATTACTACCCACCCATCATACCTATTTACTTCACAGAACCCACTCTCCTTCCTTTCCTTCAAAATTCCCCCAACACAGCATTCACAAAGATGACATAGGCCCTGAGGGTTACGATTTTCTTCAGGGCCTCCTGAGTGGATATGTTGTAAAAAATATAAGAAATAAACAACAATCTCGCTAAACGTTGACGGTGACCTATGGTAGGGGTGTTGGTTATCTAATAAATGGTTCCCGGGGCGGCGGTACACATAATTGTAATAGTTCTCGAGGGCTCTGATGTACAGACATTATGGCTCCTGTTGATTGACGAATATATACTAAGACATCGTTGGTTGGAATTGTAGCTTGAAATGACTTTAGCCATGTTTAGTAATAAACAAATTAGAATAGATTTTTTAGCAATCATTTATACTTAATCTCAGGGTCGTGGGTTTGGGCCCCACGTTGGGCGCCATTTGTAACATTAATGCCAATGGATGGGTGATCAAAAGATTAATTGTATAAATTAATGATGGATCTAACGATTGTGACATTAATTGGTAATTACCAAATACAATAATCTAGTCATCTACGCACACGCACTGAACGCAATGTATGTAGGTAGTGATGAGATCTGATAAGGAAGTTAAATAATAGAATGTTTTAAATATCAACAGACGCTAATTTATTAAATAACAATTATTAAAATACTTGATCAATAAAAATAAGCATGAGACTCTAACAAACATCTTATCTCCGGGCGTGTCAAGAATGTACGTAAGTTTAACGCCATCTTGATAAAATTATGACTAACGAGCAGGTAACATTATTAAATTAAAACATTTAAAATCTTGTAAGGAATGTCTGAGCGGGCGCCAGTGTGTTATAAAATAACAACGCAAGAAGTTAAATAAGTAATCCCTATTAGAATGATAAGTTACATGATTAAAAAGTTAAAAGTGAAAAAGACCTTTCGTGACTTGCAAAGTAGTCCCTCATTGTTCCAGTGTCGCACGAACACACCGTAGTCCCCTGAGTCCAGCCAGCAACTCAGCTCGACGAAGTGCGCTCCGGATTGAGAGCTCGCAACAGTAATGCCAATCGGAGAAAATTGACCAATGTTTATTCTAATCGGGTAGGAACTGCGCCGCCCAGAAGTACGCACTGCTACATACTGATAGTGAGAAGTTTGAATGAATATCTTGTTGCATCTTGTATACAAACGTACCCACTGGGCGCAGGCGTGTGACAATTTTTTTTACAACGATATCCTTAGTAAAAATGTATCATTTCATAACGCGCCAGTTCGCTCGATTACAGAGGGCGGTCGGACCTTTTTAGGTCGGGACGTCAATTTACCGTCTACTGTAATCCATCTTACAAAAATGTCCACCCGCGCAGGGTGATTTTTAGTTCTGAGTGCTACGTGGCATCGCTGTAAATGAACTAAATGTTGCCAAATCTAGCGTTTTGCTTCACCAAGGGCTCAAACAATACATAAAAATGTACAAATTCACAAACGGCGATGGGGACGCAATACTATCGACGTAATGCGTGGACGCAGCACGGCCGTCGTTATGTATACAAAATAATATCTACTCGTGATCGGTTACGAGGATACAATACCATCGACGCAGCACTTCCGTCGTTACGTATTTAATATAATAATATATGTTTTTATATTTAACTTAATTAGTTCAACCTCAAATTGTAATATTTCAATTAATGAGCTAAACTTATTATTATCATTATGTTTAAAATAAAAATATTTTTATTTATATTTCTTAACATCTTTAGTGTTACAATATTTACAACATAATATTTCAATCACTTTTCTGATAAATCAGATGCTTGTAAAAACTATTAACCTTACAAGAAAATACAATAAAAGTAATAAAAACAGGTTATTTATAAATAATACCTAAGAATGATAAGCAGAAACATAATATGTGGAGTTTATTAAACATAATTGAAAAGTACCTACACGGCACACACGCTCATGTAATCTATTTAAAGAAAAACACAGTAAAACCATTTTAAATAAAAATTCTTGTCTTAGAAGAATATATTCAACATATGTATAATAACATTCTCTCTGATTCTATCTTCAATGTCACCAAAATAAATATAAAAACTCAATTAAAAATGTATTAAACGTGTACCAAACTGCATAAAATGTAATGACATATATTAATAATCTCCTGTTATAATAATCTCCCTCTTGAATAACGTTATATTTTTTACGAAAAAGCAAACAATACTTCTTTTTAAACCACTTTATATTTATTTAACACAATATTTGGGTTCAATCCAAACCGATCGACGAAATATAAATTAAAATTATGTGGTTTAAAACAAAGTATTTGTTTCATTTGTATAATGTCAAGCCACATAATAATGTATGGCTCCGAATGCTGGACTATGTACAACTCCTACTCTAGGCAACTCGAATCAGCAGAAATGCGAATGCTTAGATGGACGGCAGGAGTATCATTAAAAGATAAAATTAAAAGCTCACGCATTCGTGGTAGCCTGGGTGTCACTGACATAAACAGAGCGCTAGAGGAACGACAGTTAAGATGGTATGGGCACATAAGACGGAGACCACCAGACCACAAAGTGAAGCAGGCAATGTCTATAGAGCTTCAAAGACAGTCATCCAGAGGTAGACCAAAGAACTCCTGGATGACCCAATGCTCCAAAATCCTACAAAGAAACGGCCTAGATGAAAGCGACACTCAGAACCGAAGAAGCTATAACCTGAGAACGAGAAGAGCCGACCCCAACAGCCTACCTAGGCAATGAGTTGGGATAGTGCTAGGAAGAAGAAGAAGAAGAATGTCAAGCCACAAAGTGTTTGCTTTCTTCGATAAATTTAATATTTTTTAGATAAATTTAAGTATAGTGTTTAAATTTTTAGATACATTATAGAATAGTATATTGAGGAAATCTGTAATTGATTTTTCAGTTAGGTAAATTACACATGTATAAATGAACCACATTGTAAACTGTTGATTTCCCTGAAATAAAATAAATAAATAAATAATATCAAACAATAAGAAAAGTTATGAGGTGGTATTAGAGAATTTTAAATTGATTTTTTTTTTAACTGTTGTAATTTTTCTCTGATATATCTAGGAGTAATTTATAAAAAAAATTTATACCGTTAAATAGTGATGTTGTGCTGTTGTAGTTCAAACTAGTGGTACGGTTAGTCCTCCAATATAAATAATTATTTTGCTTAAAATTTATTGTGGAATATTATTTTTATCAAAGAAATCTTTATGTAATTGAAGTACTTAATGTACGAGTATTTTTCATAAATTTTTGTGAGAGGGGAAACCTTGGAAAACATGTATTGTTGGATAGTAATATGGCTTGTTTGAGATAATTTTTATTAATATTTTTTGAATTGTCACAAATGGAGGTAGGCATGATTTATATGCACCCTCCCCCCCACCACAAGCCACGATTCCCTTTATTGTAGTAGTGTAGAATGTGCAAGTGCAAAATAAATATCTTTATGTATTTTTTATGATACAGAATTTCTAAGGCGAAAAAATAGAAAGATGAGTTTTCTCATTCTTTCTACTGTGAAGTTTATTTGACTTTTCCATTTGATGTTATTATCGATAATTATTCCAAGATGTTCCCACCCTAAGCACCCTGATCAAGTTTCTGAAGGAATCGCTTAGGTACCTGCTCACGCATTTAGTTCGAGTTGAATCCTGCAATCATACATAAAGATAGCAGCCAATAAAAATATGCGTTAAGAAAATTAAGATTATGTTTTATTTTTATATTGAATTCCTCACAAGAGTCCCAACTGCTCCAGTCTGGAGCCAGTGAGACTATAGCATCCCCAATTGGGGTATATTGTGAGGCTGTAGGAAAGTGGGGAAGGGGAAGCGATGGGGAAGAGAAAGGTGGGGAAGAAAAAGGTGGGAAAGTACCTGACTATTCAGATATAGTCACTAAACACGGCTAAAGCCACAAAGTTTCAATTCTGAATGGTGGTCTTACACCCGGGTGATACTGGGAGTAACTTTCACTCTGTTGATAATTCTCAGTCGAAGTATATTACAATAAATATGACCGAATCGGATAGGGACACATTATCTCAGTTGGTTGAGTCACGGCCTGGAAAACCAAAGGTCCTGGGTTCGAGTCCCAAATGTGACAGTGCCTTTTTCAGATTTTTCCGTTTCAGATGTTCGATTGAGTTTCGCTAATATTGTCTTCATTAATTAAAAATAATACCTAATCTAGATCGGCCACGGGTTCGCAATACTATCGATGTAATGCGTGGATACAGCACTACCATCGATATGTATTAAAAATAATATCTATTCGTGAACGGACGCAATACTACCAACGTAATGCGTACACCCAGCACGATCGTCGTTATGCATTAAAAACCACGCAGGATGCTTCTTAGTTCTGAGTGTCAAGCGGCACCGTTGTAAATTAACCCAATGTTGCCAAATCTGATGATTTACTCAACCAAACGCTCAAATAATACATAACAATGCACTCGTGAATGGCCACGAGGACGCAGTACTATCGAAGTAATGCGTGGACGCAGCAAAACCGTCGTTATGTATTCATAATAATATTTCAGCGTTATCGGCCATGGGGACGCAATACTATCAAAGTAATGCGTGGATGCAGCACGACCATCGTTATGTATATTAAATAATATCTACTCGTAATCGGTCTCGAGGGCGCAATACTATCGACGTAATGCGTAGATGCAGTACGATCGTCGTTATGTATCGAAAATTATATCGACCGTCGTCGTATATTCAAAATAATATCTACTCGAGATCGTTCACTGGGACGCAATACTATCGACGTGATGCATGGAAGCAGCAAGATTGTCATTATGTGTTAAAAATAGTATATTCTCATGAGCGGCTACGGGGACGCAGTACTATCGACGTAATGCGTGGACGCAGCACGACCGTCGTTATGTATATAAAATAATATCTACTCGTAATCCGTCTCGAGGACGCAATACTATCGACGTAATGCGTAGACGCAGCACGATCGTCGTTATGTATCGAAAATTATATTACTTCGTGGACGCGGCAAGATCGTAGAAATGAATGAAAACATACACTGCTCAATATATACATCGTGTAGTGAACCTGTCGGCAAAATGTCAAACGTTCAATATTCGTTTCCAGACATTCTGAGAGATTTTTTGCTTCCACAAAAATTTTTGCCATACGATTCTACAAGGGGTAAGCATCGTTCTGGCCAATTTTGAGCTCAAAACATTGTAGCGTCCGTATATCGGACGCTGTAAGTCGGTGGACGCTGCAATGCTATGGAGTTTTTAGGGGTCGGACGCAACAAATGTAGCGGGACATATATATATATATTTAATTATATATAATATATATATAATTAAATTAAACATAATATGTAAATGAAATCCTCAGCACGGGAGATCCCAGTGAGGATATCATTATATCTATTTGTTACACAAAAAAGATAATAAAACACTTATTATTATTATTATTATAGCAGGCTCCCTTGGATTGACTAACAATGTGCCAATACTGTGCCCAAACATTGCGGGATCTATCTTTGATGATGGAAAAATGTCAGATAGGGGAATGTGGTTTAAGAGAGTAACAACAGGGTTGGACGCTCCTTGTTTTGCCAAGGCATCCGCAATATCATTACCCATGATACCAACATGTCCAGGAATCCAAATCAGAGTTACAGTTTTACCAGAGCTTTGAATGGAGGCTATCATCACTCGAATAAGGTATACAAAGTGATCATCAGGATGAAGAAGAGGACTGGATTTAAGTTTTTGGAGGGAACTGAGAGAGTCAGAGAGAACGAGGGAATGTTCAAAATTATTTTTGATTATATATTTGAGAGATTCTATTATTGCAATGCACTCGGCTGAAAATATTGAAAATTGATTTGAAATTGAATGAAATATTCTGTCATTAGAATTATTGTGGTAAACGTTAATATTGACAGTTAGGGCCGGGAGATTGGAATGAATTTTAAGGATTCCGATCCCTTCTAATCATAGACATTTGAATATTAGTAGACCTGCCCTAAGTGATTAAAAGCGTATTATCCCCACTCCCCATACCGGTTCCATTGGAGCCGGCTGTGCTCGCGTATAGCCTCAAGTGAAATTTGAAAACGTGACGTCATCATTCTTGTGCGAACTATGGTCGAGGCATCATCGGTTCATTTTACGAAATAACATGGCAAAATGTTGACTTGTACTATGAAAACTTGTAAAAATAGATGTGAAAAAGAGAATAAACCCAATTGTCGTATTACATTTCATATATAAGCATTATTTTACTTTATTTTAAGCATATTCACATCGTATAATATAGATCAGTTTTAGAAACATATACTATCACATCGAGAAACGTCTGGACGCGAAACACAAAGCTGGTTGGTTGCTGGGAAGTAAATTATGAACATTTATAAAAGTGTCTTAACTAAATACTTAAACGAAATATTCGACTCTGAAAATAGAACCGAATTTTTTTGCCGAATTTGGACTTCGGAAATTTGTTCATAACGTGGCGAGTAATTTGCGCTCCCATGTAAAAATGTCTATTCATTCAAAAGCAGATTTTACTTTTAAGAAGTAAATGGTGATATTATAATGCGAGATGCCTATTTACTGTCAGATTGATTTATTGACGAATCACAGTCAGCTTTACTCCCTTCGTTCTTCAACAGTTGATTTTACCCCTCGCCATTATCTTCTCGTCTATTAATTCCTATGTCTGTGCTTCTAATATTGTTGGGGATAGGGTGACATGACTATATTTTAATTTGTATAAGGGAAGTAGATCATTTTGGATGATGTGGAGCTCTGAGGGAGACTTGAAATTTTTACAGATGTCAGGAAGAGGTTTAGTTGAAGCTCTGATTGTAGATGAATGGGTTAAGTCAATGAACAATGAGACGCTGGGGATAAGCTGATGACATTTAGAATTTAAACATTTATTTATTTTTTTATTATAAGAACTTGTTGAACATTTATACATATTTGTGATAATTCATCCGCCATGCTAGGGATGTCCCTGTGTTATGGCGGGTGATGTTTACAGATTGGATTTATAAAATAAGTTAATTATAAGTTATAAAGTTATGCAAATTAGATTAAAATATAAGTGAATTAGATTATACAATTAAATAAAATAATAAGTAAGTAATAAAACTATACAAATTAAATTAAATTAAAAGTTATTAAATTATACAAATTTAATTGCATTACAAATATTAAAATCATGGTTTCTAAATGTATTTATAGTAATAAAAATGGTATTAAAACAGATGTATATAAAAATAAAAATGGAACAATTTAAATTCATCGAAAAATAAAAGACAATGAGATAATGAAAATAGTTAAAACAGATATTTATAAAGATAAAAATGGAACAATTTAAATTCATCGAAAAATAAGAGACATATAGATAATCTAAATTTTTAAAACAGATAGGTATTTGTAAAAATAAAAATGGATAATTTAAATTCATCAAAAAATATGAGACATTGAGATAATCAAAATAGTTAAAAGAAATGTATATACAAATTAAGATGGAATAATTTAAGTGCATCGACAAATAAGAGACATTGAGATAATCAAAAAAATTAAAATAGATGGTTATAAAAATAAAAATGGAACAATGGTTTAACCAATTACCTCTTAACTTAAGATTGGAAATGAATTATAAAAAAATCAAAAGCTCAATAAAAGCACTATATCAATAGCATATTAAAATCGTTTATACTTAAAAAGACAATATAATTTCTCAATTATTATTATATTGAAATCCTTTTCTCTTATTTCTTATTCTTATCTCTTTCTTTCTTTTACATCCTTTTCTCTTTTCTATTTGATAAAATTTTGATACGTATAAAATTTTTATTTTGTTATATTAAAAAATAAAAATTCTTTTCATTATCATTACACTCTCTGAAAAAATATGTTAAATTACTATTTACACGCGTTTCTCCGCCTTTTTAACACGAGCATTTGCTCTAAAAAAGGTGTATCACGATGTACTGTAATAAAAAGAAAATAAACTTAATGTAATGTAATAACATGTAATTGTAAATTTAATATTAAATAAAAATTAAATATTATAAAAAAAAAAAAATTTAAATTCAATGAAAAATGAGAGATATTGAGATAATTGAAAAAATTAAAACAGGTATATATAAAAATAAAATTGGTATAATTTAAATTCATCGAAAAATAAGAGACATTGAGATAAACAAAATAATCAAAACAGATGTGTATAAAAATAAAAATGGAACAATTTAAATTCATCGAAAAATAAGAGACACAATAATCAAAATAGTTAAAACAGATATCACGATTTAAAATAATAATACATAGGAAATGGTTGAAACAATTGTTATAATTATAGTTCATGCGACAGTTAAGAGAATTATAGAAGACTTTAGTTATTTGGAGAAGTAGAGTTATTAAAATTAATTGTATAATAATTACCAAGGGATGTAAGAAAATTAATAAATATACCAAATTTAAGAGAATTAGCAAAATTAAAATTATTAAGAAAAGTGAAAAAAGTGCAAGAATAAAAACAATCACTAGGATAGGCGGAATCAAGTGGTTTGAAATTTTGAAATTAATAAGAATAGTTGTATCCAATTTTTGAATAGCATTATTAAGAGAAGTTAAGTGAGGTAATTGATTTAAGTAAGATAATTTTATTTGATGATATGATAGGATAAAGATTATCATGGGAATATAAGGAGTTAATTTAGTTGAAATTATTTTATAATGTAAAACAATTGAATGTATCACATGTATCATACGACATAAAATAATTAAGAAATTAAATATATTTAAGTAAATTAAGTTTGGTATAGTAATTCGATAAATTAACATAGTGGAAATAAATGGATGAATTGGAATAGTTGTAGAATAGAATATAGAATAGAAAATAGAATATATATAGAAAATAATATTTCAGTGATTTAAAATGATCAGATAAAGGGGAATTATGGAGCAAGTTACGATAAATATTTGAAGCAAGTTGATAAGTTTAGTAAGATTATTAATAATTATAAATAGATTTGTGATGTGAGCAAAGTTGACTGAGAAAAGAAAATAAATAAAAATGATTAAATTATTACAGATAAGCAGATTAGTTAATGGATTTTTTTTGTTGACTTTTTTAATTTTTTTTAAAATTTTTTTATTAAGGATAAAAAACAGATACAGATATCAATTGACAAAAATATATACGAAACATCAACTAAAGAATTCACCTGCATCCAAACTATTTCTCACGAATTAACTTAAATAGCAGTTAAAAACATTTACAAATATTTTCACTAATAAATATGGGAAAAATATATACATAAGAATATTATTTTACAAATAGAGATATGAAAGAAATGCGCAATATCCTTTTAAGAATTTACAAATTATTTTTGAAAAAATTTAGAGGGTAAAACAAAAAAAAATATATATATAAATAGATAAACAATGTTAAACAGAAATTAAAAAAATATAAATATATTTAAACGAAGTATGTCTAAGTTGTTTACTTTGAACTTTGTAGGAAAACAGTCTTCATTTTTCTACTAAAGTAGTGCGTGTATCAAAAAATAAGTCAGAGTCCTTGAGGTTTTGATTGTGATTAAGTGATTCGCACATTCTTCTGATTGGTTCCTTGACACCAGCATTTGTACGCGTCCTGCTAATGTGGAATAAGTCGTTAAGCCATGTTACTCTGGGTGGTACTTTGAAGTTTATCAATTTCAGTAAGTCGGGACAGTCAATAACGTTGTTACAGATTTTATACAGAGTCATGAGATCAAGGTATGTTCGCCGGTTAGATAGAGTGGAGACGTTATAACTCGAGAGCATATTTATGTACCTGCGTTTGGGTGCGCTCATTCTGTAATTGAGGCATCGCAGAAATTTCTTTTGAATACTTTCAATATTTTCTTTATAGATATCGTAAAGTGGATTCCATATGGAGGTGCAGTATTCAAATTGAGAACGGACCAGAGTGTGGTAAAGAAGAAGATATGTTTCAGGTTTTCGAAATTCACGGCTGTTTCTGATGACAAATCCTAGCATGCTGTAAGCTTTATTCACAATATTATCTATGTGCGCATCGAAGTGGAGTTTGGAATCAAAAAGTACGCCTAGATCTCTTATACAGTAAACGCGCTCGAGTAAATAATTACCAATACAATAATTGTGTTTGATAGCGTTGTGATTTTTAGTAAAACTTATTTGTTTACATTTATTGTAACTTAGGTAAATTTTGTTTTCATTGCAAAACGTTTCGAACCTTACTAAGTCGCTTTGTATGAGAAGACAATCGTTTAAATTCCGAACAATGGCAAACATTTTTATGTCGTCAGCGTACAAAAGATATAAACAATTCACGAAACATTTAGTAACAGTGTTAATAAAAAGAATAAACAACAGCGGACCCAGGATTGACCCCTGTGGCACGCCAAAAGTAACTGGTTCCCATGTAGAAGTCTGTCCTCGTAATGATACGGCTTGTTTTCTTTTTGTTATATATGAGATAAACCAACGTAATAAATTTCCTCTAATTCCGTTGTACATAATTTTTTTAATAAGAATAAGGTGGTCAACCTTGTCGAAAGCTTTTTTGAAATCGCAATATATTGCATCTACCTGGTGAAAATGTGACTTCCAGTCACATTTTTTTTAATGTCCGATTCATACGAGATTCTAAGGATTTTAGAGTTATTTAAGAACAAATTTGTCAGCAAATAGTTGACGCCTTAAATAAAGAGGAGGATCAGAACATTCTACTTGAAGGGAATTGATGGGTGACGATTGCATCGCTCCAATTATTATTCGCAAATATTTAGATTGAATTTTGTCTAATTTATCAAGTACATTTTTTGAGGCAGTACTAAAAAGTGGGTAGGCATAGTCGAGATGGCTTCGAATAAGTGCGTTGTAAAGCAACTTAATGCAAGTAGGGTGAGCTCCCCACCAAACTCCAGATAATGATCTGATGATATTTAATTTTTTTTCGCATTTAGTAACTAAATTATTAATATGGGAAAACCATTTAAGTTTCCTGTCAAATATTACTCCCAAAATTTTTACTTCGGAAGCGTTGGAGATTGGAGAGTTTTTAAATAAAATTTGAACGGGGGGGTTTTTATGGCGGTTTGAGAAGGTGACACACTGAGTCTTTTGATAAGAAGAAAGTCACCTGCGAACTCAATAACTTTTATTTGTGGGGGAATAGTGACATGCATATCATATGTGTATATATTATAAAGTAAGGGGGACAATACATCGCCTTGTGGTAAACCCTTCCAAATAGACCTACTTTGAGGAGAAATATCTGGAAGTTCAATGAAAATTTTTCTATCTAGAAATAGATTAATAATAGATTGGACAAACATGGGGGGAAGGCCAAGGCCTAGAAGTTTTTTTTCAGGATTGGGATGGAAACATTGTCAAAGGCGCCTTCGATATCTATAAAGATGCCAAGACAAACTTCCTGTTTAGAAATTGATAAATAATTATCATTGCTGATGATGGCAAGGTTATCCTGAGTGGATTTTTTTTTCTAAATCCAAATTGAGATGGAGGGAGAAGCTGTTTACTCTCGACAAAAAATTCTAATCGGTTTTTAATTAATTTTTCATAAAGTTTACTGAGGGTGGATAAAAGAGCGATTGGCCTGTAGTTGGATCCAGAATTTGGTGATTTGTTTGTTTTTAAAATAGAGATGATTATTTGAGAACTCCAGTCATCAGGCATTATACCAGTCTGGAAGATTTTATTTAAGATGCTTAAGAAGTGGTTTAGAACATTATCATTACTATTTTTGATTATGCTGTAAGGTATACCATCTCTGCCTGGAGATGAGTCCTTGACTGTTGATAAACAATTTTTTAGCTCAATTAAGGTGAATGAAGAGTCTAGCCAATGATTAGACAAAGGAGTATTATAGATGAACGTTATTTCGTCTAAGGTAGGTACAGAAGGGGGGGCAATTTTGTCCAAGAATTCATCTATCCATTTAGAATGAGACGCTCGAGGAGATGGTGAACTGAAGGAGGAACGAAATCTTCGGATCATAGACCAAATTTCCGAAATTGGAGTGTTCGGAGATACTGAACTGCAGAAGTTGTACCACCCAGATCTTTTTTTTGACCTCAATACCCTTTTGGCATTGGATTCAGCGTTTTTGTATTTAAGATAGTTCTCCATAGTCATATTGTAACAATAGGAAAGAGATTTAGCTTTCCGAATTCTTACTACTTTGGAACATTCCAAATCCCACCAGGGAGTCGGAGAAATTTTTTTGAGAGATTTAGTTTAAGGGGGAGGATATGATTTTTTGTTACAGTTACGAGCATTGATTTGAAGTTATTATAGTCATCTTTGACGGAAAATATATCGGTGGTGGGTAAATTTAGTAGGAACTTGTCCATATGAGAGTTAAATTCATCCCATTTGGTGTGTTTCGTTTTAATCTTTGTCGAAATATGAGACTTGTCTGATTGGAAAGAAAGTTGATAAGTAATGGTGATCGGAAAATGATCACTGGAGCAAGGGTCGGGGGACACCACCCATGAGGAGAGAGAAGCCAGACTAGTAGAGCATATCGAGAGATCCACTGCACTGGGGTTTGTGCTGGGGCGTGAGATCCTAGTAGGAGATCCGTCATTCAAAAGGAAAAGGTTAGATTGATCTAGGAAATCCATTGCACTTCGACCATCTCGGTCGGAGAAAGCAGAACCCCAGACGGGGGAATGGGCATTAAAATCGCCTAATATAAAGAAAAGAGGGCTTAGTTGACTTACAATTTGCAACCAAATTTGTTTATTGAAGTGGGCTGTTGGGGGAAGATAGACTGAAATAAAGGATGTATCCTTTATTTTAGCTGCAACCATTTGGAAGTCAGCATTGGGGGGTTTGATATTATTTATTGGGGAAAATGATATTGATTTTTTAATAAAAAGGGCAGCACCTCCGCCCGAACCTTCCGGGCGGTTGTCGCGGAGACAGGAATACCCTCCCACATTAAAGTGGGTGGATGGAGTAAACCAAGTCTCCGAGATAGCAGCCAAAGAAATAAAGTTGGAATTTAATAGGTTACGGAGATCAGATATGTTAGAAATAGCACTTCGGCTATTCCATTGAAGTATTCTGACATCCTGAAGAGTCATTTTGAATAAATAATTTTAATGTGGAAATAATAGTAGCAGCGTTGGATGGTAGATTAGTTTGAGAAGAAATAAGGTTAATTAGAAGCATAATAAGAGTTTAGATAAATGAAGAATTTTCTTGGGAAAGTTTTTCAGAAAGTTTATGAGAGTTCATTGAGGAGTTCATTTGTGGCATTTGAAAGAGATGAACCATTGGGATTTAAGAGCAGTGAGTTGTGTTGTTGCTGATCGTATCCAGGAGCCGGATTATAGATAGCGTTTTTGTATGTGAATTTAGTTGAACGAGAAGAAGTTGTTGTAGTGGAGGGAAGAGGGTTGGATGAGGAGTTGCTGGATAAAGCCTCAGAAAATGATTTTTTGACAAACGGGAATAGTTTAGAAGCCTGCAGAAAAGACAAGTTCTGAGAGGCCATAGAAATTTTAATATTTTTTTGGCGAGATTGTTCTGGGCAAGAAGTGTTGATAGCTGTATGTGAGCCTGAGCAGTTAAAACATTTAGATGAAGAGGAAGAAGGACATTGGTCAGCTGCGTGGTTTTCTCCACATTTAAAACATCTGGGTTAAGAGCTGCATGCAGCTTTGGTATGACCAAAACGGCAGCTATTGAAACATTGAGTGGTGAGATAAGTATGCATTTCAACTGGTAATGAGTTGAAGAATAAATATATATGTGAGGGAAGAGATTGACCTTCAAAGGTGATAACGACAGATTGGGAGGGCTTCCAAGAAATTATACCCTCAGAGGAGTCCTTGTAATGTAGCCTCCTGGCTTTTATGGGATTGCCAATGTGTTGGGGGGTTGAAAGTGAAGACAGAATTTCTTCGATGGACAGATCGGTCGAGATACCTCTGACAAGGCCCATGCGATTGACATTGAAAGTAGGGATATATGCCTTGAACTTTGAATTAGATGAAATGAAGATATTTTTGATGAAACTGTTGGCAGCTGACCCTGAGAGGAATTCTACGGAGATTCGGAAGCGACCCTCGGCTTTTACACCTCCAGGCTTGACTGAACGGTTCTTGCTATTTGATAGGAATTTGCCAAATTCAAGAGGGTGGATGGTTTCCTTGCTCAGTGTTTTGGGCTTATACTATAAACGGGCCACGGAAATGAGGAAAATAAAAGTTTGTTGGAGAAAGTTGAGAAAGTGCTGGTGGAGACTGTGAAGTCGAAGGCGAGTCAAGTTTTATTGGGGAAGAAGGAGTACATTTCCTTTTTTTGGTAGAAGTCAAAATGACAGAATCGCTGTAAGAAATTTAAACATTTTCCCCGTCTGGGGGGTCCGGAGAGGGATCTGGGGGCTTTGTAGGGGGTCCAGGAGGGAAATCTTCCTCCATTATTCACAACAGTAAACTACTACAACAATAGTATGGAAAATGACAGAAGTAAAAAAGTTTATAAATATCTGGAAATCAGCAGCGAAAAGTGACTCCTGGAAGATCAGGAGGAAGAAGAAACCTCAAGGCACAACACACTACACTTTTTTTTGCCAGAAAGCAAAAAAGAATGGTATAAAATTATTTTTAGATAGAGCAAAACAAAACAACTGATGACAGCCAAATGTTATTGTTCGTTGATGGTCGTTGTTACTGCTGATTTGTGTGTCATTTAACCGCAAGCATATTAAATAAACAGAGTGATTTACTATTTTAAACAGGGAAGTTTACGAAGCCAAAGAGCTGACTTCGTAATTTCGTCGCGTGGCTTGGCCTGGCCTGTACTCTAGCCGGCCTTGCGTAAAATTGTCATTTTATTAGCATTTTTAACTTTTGCGTAGCCGTCTGACGTTAATTCACAGACAGATGCGCAAGTCAGCGCATAATCAGCGTATGTAGATTTGCATTACCAACATTGGCTGCTTTAAAGTTCATAATCTCCTACTTACGAACCCATTTTCGGTTATGGTTTTATTGTATAATGTGGCAAATTAAGTTATTTATAAAATGATCGGAAAACATTTAAATATTTATGCTTGAACATCCACAAAATAAAATAAAAGGCACTTTTTGGCCATGTTTTTTTCTTGCATAAATCAAAACAGGTGATAAGTGGGAATTTAAGCCTTATCGCCATCTACGTAAGGTGTGTTATTGATAGCGGCTCGATTCAAAATATAACACGACGTAGTGCATCGCCTTAATGTTTTATTTTGTTTTTACTTAAATAATTTATTAAATTACAGGTGCAATAAAACTAGATAAGATATTTACTAGCTATTAACGACCTAGTGGGCTTTTCGAATTCAAAATTTGGTTACAATTTGCACGACACAACACGATGAATATACTTGTACTCATATCAAAATAGCACCTACCTAGTTACCTAGTATTAAAATGTTGTGCAAATGTTAACTAAATACTAATATGATGATTGTAAGTAAAAGCAAGTATGTTACAAACTAACAAAACAGAAAAATAAGATTATAATGCACTCTTGTGGAATATACAATTTAGCAAAAGCCAATACTTTAAATATTATATTCAGAATCAGCGGTTGTTCGTTTATTGACCTGAATACTTTTTAAAGTATAGTATTATCACTGGAGTTCTACATTATTGATCTTTAAAAACAACTTGCTTTTGGAAGTGGTAATTTGTTTGACCTAAATTTGGAACAAATGTACCAAAGAATTCAATTAAGGATAGTGCACAATACATTAAACGTACTTAACCATTGAACTACGATTTATTTTTCACAAAAGCTGCTGTTTAATATTAATTCAATAATATTTTTTATTTCATTTACAAAAAAAATTTCACTTAAAAACAAGTTTTTATGTAAGATTTTTTTTATAAATAAACCGATTTTTACACTGCTTGGTACATCTTATGTTAAATAATTACTTTATTTTCTGTAAACTATTATTATTATTATTATTTATTAATTTTTTTAAAAACATGACATATTACAGTGATCTTTGGCTGTCCAACTAGGAGATT
Source organism: Hesperophylax consimilis (assembly GCF_061612785.1). Taxonomy (NCBI): domain Eukaryota; kingdom Metazoa; phylum Arthropoda; class Insecta; order Trichoptera; family Limnephilidae; genus Hesperophylax; species Hesperophylax consimilis. Next base: position 28,751,882 of record NC_142862.1, read on the forward strand.
ACCTGTTTTAGGACAGTCAGAAATAGGCATATTTATAAAAAGCGATTCATGTTTAGTCTAGTGTATTGACTTTTACTTAGTTATTGCACTTTATAAATAATATGAAAAGTTTTCTTGGTTGATATAAGAAGTTGCTGACTTGTATTTTAAATAATATAAACGTAGAGAATATACTAAAAGAATATTCAAATATGATAAAACAAAAATAGCAATATAGTAAAAAATTATTGACATATGAGTTTATAAAATTGAAATTTTACTTTTTATTGAGATGAAATTAATATTTAAAATTTAAAAGAGAGTTGAGAAATTAAAAAAAGGAAAAATAAAATAAAAAGATGTAAAGAAAGGTTATAAGCAGATTTTAAATTAACAATGGTAAACACATAAATTTACTGTAATATATATAAAATAAGATACAGGGTAGTTCGAAAAAACGACATTTAAGAAAAGCAAGTTAATGACTGTTGATTAGCATATTTTCGCATTCATCTCTCCCCAAGATCAGAAGCCAATTATTTACCAGATTTCGGAGAATGTTAGCACTTTTTGATTTCCATGCATCGGGAATAAGATTAAGCAATTTAGGGCCTAAGTATGAGAATTGTCTTTGAGCTAAGGATGAAGAAGTGGTGGGAGGAACAACTGGGTTACTCTTAGCATGTCTAGTATCGTGATAATGGAGTACGGAAGTGTATTGGTGACGCGTTCTTTGGGTATGTAATATGATTTATAACATCATTTTTGTGAAAGAATATTTAAAAAAATTGTACAAAACGGCACGATACCCCAAAAATAAATGACTATAAAACTTCTGGCCGTGAAAACCTCAAATCATAATTTGAATACCGCACAAGGGTCCTAATTGTCCGAAGCCAGTAGGACTATGGTATCCTCAATAATTGGGGTATCCTCAATATTATGAGTAAAGAGCCGAAAAATGCAAAGAAAAAATTCTGGGAGGATTTTTTATGCCTTTTGTCAGGAAACATATGTTTAAAACCCAAAAAACTTCGAGGGTTATTTGTCTTTTTGAAATTGAATGCATGTTAAAGCTTATTTTTTTGTAAAACCTTCGTTCTAATTATTCTTGTTTTTTATAAAATTTTTATATGCAGTTATTTATTTATTTTATGTACTTTAATTCACTGTACCATATGGTCATTTACGATGGGAAACTGCCGTTTTTAGCGGAAAAATGTAAAAGTTTGTCACCAATCTCTCGCTAGTTAAAAGGCTGAAAGGGATTGTGACGGAAAGGTGATGGCGAAGAGACAGTACAAAGTACAGGTCCTAACCCACATGCACCTGGTTGTTCATTTCTGATCACCAAACTCAGCTATAGCAAGTCATTTCATGCAACGCTTGTTCGCCATTCGCGTCTGTGAATGCTAGTCTTTCACCAAGAGAGTGAGAGTACCTGAAAATGTCTGTGTCTGCCACTTTAAAGGAAGGCAAGGCGGGATTCGTAGGGCGCATTCAGATTAAAGATTATGCAGGGTGAATTGTTTGTCTAGCACCTCTAATTATGTCGTCGGATCTCAATAATACAGTAAATTACATCAAATATATTATCAAGAAACATCCATGACAAGTTTAACAATTCATCGGTTTTTATAAAAGGTGTTCCCAATTAATTTAAGTGATTGATAAATATTGTTGTATTCATAACCATTTAATGCGTTAATGCTTCATTAGTTGTGTCTTATTGAAAAAACAACTGGACAAACAGTCTTGTTGACAAGTCTACTATATAGTATTACCGGAACATCGAACATGAAAAGAAAAGTGCAGAAAGAATTATTATCAGTGTATTGGGTCATCTCTCCAATCTTCTGTGTTACGAAGATATTTGGATTGGCACCCTATTCACTTCAAGTCAAAAACAACCGAACTAGCTGGATAGTTAGCAGAGTTTCCTTGCTCCGTAGTGTCTTTGCTTTGGTTCTCCTGCTGCTGTGTATAATACCGGTGATACAACAAATAAAACGCAAACTCTCCCTCGGAAGACTGGATAAGATAGCGATGTATTCAGATATTTTTCGGAAGATTAGTGTTTTAGTAATTAGTATCATCTTTATGACTCTTTCCCTGGTGAATCGATATAAGACTTGCATTTTAATGAATGATTTGTACGTTTCTGATCTGCAGATGGCAAGTCTTGGCATAAAACTAAATTTTGATAAATTGAGGAAGAAAAACATGATCACTATGGTCGTTTGGTTTTTGGTGTTATTTATTTCGGTGGTTGCCGATTCCGTTAAAGAAGAGCTCGTTGAGGAAAGTACGCTCTACCGGGTTACGAGTATTTTTATGTTCATCGTGTTTTATTTAACAGTTGTGCAGTTCATTGGATTCGTACTATTATTGCACGCAAGGTAGGGAACTTATTAAACTGTTGTTGATAAAAGAGATTTGATATTCTTTACTAAAACAATATTAAAAAGCATCAAACTTTGAAATAGATACATATAAAATATAAAGAGACTCAAACTCGAGCAATCGTGGTAGAGTAGAACTTATTAGTAGAGCTAATTTATATCTTTATATATCTTTACGTATTTGTGTAAATCTTTACGGGGATTTATAAGATTTCAGGGATATCTTTTGCTATTCAAATTCAAGTATTAAGCTTATTTTCGCTTACCAGTAGATTATTTCAAAACAAGACGTGACTTGATAACATCCAATTATAAGTTTATTTAGTTGCCCAGTCAACAAATACCGTGCTCCTGCATTCCTCCACAATTTGTATAAGCTAGTTCCCATGCCTACTAGCAATCAGATACTTCTTTCGTGTCCGAATATTCCGGTTAAATCATTTTTAAATTATTACCTAACATTTAAGAAATTATTCACATAAATTTAATCTCGTAATCAGACATGACTGCATATTAAACCGTTAGTTCGTTAGGCCTCCGTGGTCGAAGGGTAAGGATCTTGGTATCCGAAGGTCGCGGATTCAAATCCCGGCGTGCTTAAGTATATTTTATTTGATGAATTTGTGTTATTTAACAATTTATTAATTTTAAATAATATATTATACTTGCAGCACGTTCCAGAGTGGAAGATATCGTATATCTCAGTATCGCCCTGGTGTAAGACCACAATTTAAAATTGTAACGTTGCGTGAAATGGCTTTAGCCATGTACTTCCCCACCTTCCTCTTTACCATCTCATTCCCCTCCACACTACCTTCAGCCTCAAAACATACTTAAATTATTGGGGATGCCGTAGTCTCACTCGCCCCAGACGGAAGCAGTTGAAACTCTTGTGCGGTATTCACATAAAAAAATTAAAAAATCACTTCTTCAAAGTCCTCCCTCCCTAACACGCCAATAATTCAATTAGTGATTATTTCAAAGAAAAATTCTTTTCAGGTTCGCCGATCTAAACGAGTACTTTTTGAGTCAAAATAGTCAAAAAGAAGAGCGTAAAACAACAAACAGATTATTCAACAACCAAAGAAGTCGGCAAACAAATATAAATATTCCAAACACACTGAACCCCCAGAGACCAATGTGCTCAGATCTTTCTATTGACATAATCAACGTGGCAAGTGTTACGAAATACAAGTTGAGCCCCGTCAGCGGTGTTAGCGATTTGCACGACAGATTATGCGAATGGGGAAACAGACTAAATTCGATGTTTTCTATTCAGATATTGTTTAGTACGGGAGTGACATCGGTTGTGCTCATCGTATGCTCATACGTGCTTTACTTGATGATCAGCAATAGTGAAAAGTATTATCTAACGTTTGAAGATGCCACAAATCTGATTATTTGGGGACTGTGGGTCTTCTCAACGGTCTTCGGAATGTCTTACGCCTGTGCGAAAACGAATAACGAGGTATTTACGAATGAGGTGGAAAAATTAAATAAGTAGCTTTTACTATTTAGCAATTATTATTTCACTGTGCTATTTTGTCACTGTACAATTATGGTTTCACAGCCCGAGTAGAATAGTCAACTAATACCATTATGATATTATTATTCTGACCAGTATTGAAGAGGGAGTTATCTGAAAGAAAAAAAGCCTTGGTAGAAGCAGCAAAATAACCATTGTTTCATCAAGCACAATTCCATAGGCCAGAAGTGAACACTGTGGGACGGGGATAGCTCGGGAGTCGCAGTTTCATTATGATATCGAATTAATCAATTAATTAATTAGAAACAGCGTTAAAAAATTATATGTATATTAAATTAATAATTAACACTGTGTCACATCTGAGTGTCTTTTGAACACTTTCAACAGTTAGAGATGCAATATACACGGCATCGTGTTCCTTCTGCATTGTTTATTTTCAAATGGTTTTATTTTCTAGGCGAACAGAATTAAGGAAATGTTGCAACATAACAAAACCGCCATGAGTGATGAAACATCTAGATCATATTATGTGAGTAACATAGTGCTTTTGAAATGGGAGATCTGTTCTGAGGGAAAACACTCTTTTAGTTCGTGAATGTGGCGTTGTTGATGTCACACGGGCCAACGTCGATAACATCCGTCTCGCCATCCAGTAGCATTTTCTACTTTTATTTTGGAACACCGACAGTTATCAAATATTTTAAAATGTTTATTAAAATATGTATAGTAATTATTCAACCAATAAAAGTTTTTCACTGATTGTGCGAAACGACCCGTGGGCTTAATTCTGCATTAGCGATCAAGAGTTATTCGTTATTCGCTAGTCGTCTCGACGAAATTTGTCGAATGATTATTTTATACGTATTCTTGAACGTCGAAGGTTTGAAGAGATAATTATATTTTTTTGTTGCATGATTCTTAGTAGAGAGAAAGTGGCGTAACTTTTAAATGCATTCATGTTTATCTTTTGTTAATTTATTGAGGGCCGAATTTTACCACGGTTCAAAGAAAATCATTCAAAGGCAGGTCCGTATTGTGCCATACAGATATTCTAGAATAAAAACAAAGCAACGTATTAACGTTGAGTTTTCAATAATCTATCCTACGCGGTAAGCTAATAGACTATCGTACGAGAAGCTGCTACGATTTGAGGCTTACCAAGTTATTTGAGGCTACTAAAAATCGAGAGCACAAAACAATATTTATTATTATAAAAGTTTTAAATGTTCAATGAACTCGGATTGATATAGTATCGCTGTCCGTTAAGAAAAACAGTTTGCTAATGGAAGTGAATCAACCGTCACATAACTACACTGTTTTCTTAATTTCTAGAACGAGATGTTCTCACTACAAATGCTGCACCAGAAAATGGATTTCACAGCCGGCGGGTTCTTCATTGTGGACTTAAGCAGCCTTCGCTCCTTTGTGGTCTTTGTCACGACTTATGTTGTCTTCTTCATTCAGTTCGAAGTGGCCGGTAGGAACAATCGGCCCGAAATACGGCCAGTGTAACACATTCCTTTAAATTTTGTTTTTGCTTTCTGCTTTTAAAGGAATACGTATTTGTTTTGAATCTTTTATTTATTTTTTAGTATAGAATGTACATATTTTTACATTAACTCCTTGAAAAAAATCCCTCAGGTCCTACGACATATTTTAAAATTTATTAATATATGTTCAATAAAATTTTAAATTTATTTGCCATAAAAGTTTAGTGGGGGAGAAGGGGAAAGGGAAAGAAATGGAGGGGAAGGTTTTGTGATAGTTGCAAAGACCTTGAATTTTGGAGATAAGTGAAAAAAATGTTGGGGAGGAATATAGGGATAAAAAGGGGGATTTGGGAAGAAGGGGAAGAGGAAAAGAAAGAGAACGTTTGAAATAGTTGAAAATACTTTGAAGTATGGAGATATACGAAAACATGGGGAAATGGGGGAAAGGAGTCGGATTCTGGGGGATTAAAGGTGAAGGGGGAAAGAAAGGGGGAAAGGTTTGAATATGTTGAAAATACTTATGGAAAAAGGGGGTGGGGAAGGTGGAAGGGGTGGAGAAGGCGGAAAGGGGTGGGGAAGGCGAAATGGGGTGGGGGGCCACTCTGTTCGTTCTAGGTTGGGTTGGGTTAAGTTTTTTTTACCCCTTTGTGTTCTTTTTATTTTTGACATTTCTTATTATGTATCAAGGTTAATTACTTAACTGTTTTCTGATGATTTTCTTTTTATTATTTATTTTTTTTATTTTTATTTTATTAATTTCAACGCCCTGGTGGGCTTTTACATAACAAGTTTTTTACATAACAAGCTTTTACATAACATAACATACAGAAACATTTTTAAATGGAAAAAGATAGACTATAAAAATAAAAATAAAAGTAAACATAATATAAAAGGTAGGTAGGTGAATAGATAAGTTAAGGTAGAGTTAATTCATTCCAATAAAAGAGAAATAAACTAGTAGGTATGTTAACAATTACAAAATTACATGTGAATGGCTAAATGTGATACATGACAAAATTTATTTATTTGTTTGTTCACGCCTTGACGGCTTTTACATGCGAGGTAAATCATACAGGAGCATTATAACAAGTATATAGCATCATAAGAAGTATAACATAGTAAATAAAATAATAAGCTGAGCACGAAAGACATAAGTAGGCACAACACAGGTAGGTATTAGTATACGATAAGTAAATTTTATATTGTATAAAGGAGTTCAACCATCAATTTCACCGTTTCACGCAATAGAGAAAAATTTCGTGCACGCAATGAGACGTGGCTAAACCAACAAATACAGTTACCATTGGGTTTAAAAGGTCTACAAGATATAACCAATCAGCCTGGACCAAGTCGTACCCGCGGAAGACCCCTCAAGCCATTCGAGGAAGCTTCACTCAAGACCAAAAAAAGGCGCGTATCGGAGCTCGTGTCTGGAAGAAAATCAGACGAGCTGCAGTTTGCTGCTGATGTGGCTAGGGGTACACCAGAAAAGGATGGGACGTCTTCACAAACTCCTCCTCAAGCACTAGCCCTGTATCTCGATCTAGATCTACCAGAAAGTAAATACAAAGTGTGAGCTGCAGTAAATGCTGTGCACCCAAACTGCTTTCCAAGTCTTTACCAGCTTAACAAAACGAAGAATGTTCTCCTGCCATCGTTAATCACAGTCACTGAAACTTCAGCTGAAGTTAATTTACAAGAACTTCTGCAACTAACTGCACGGAGTATTATCAATTTAGCTACATTGGAGGAGGGTAGCGATAACTTAAAACTTGTATGTAAATGGGGTTTCGATGGCAGTTCGGGTCACAGCCAGTATAAACAAATATTCACGGATGCTTCAAGCACTGATGAATATTTGTTTCTGATAGCATTGGTGCCATTAAAATTGATTGATCTAGATTCTGGACGAGACGTTTGGGTAAATCCAAGACCATCATTGACACTCTACTGCAGACCAGTAAAGTTTATTTTCCAAAAAGAAAACGCAGAGCTTGTGCGCAATGAGGAGGAGGAGATGAATGAGAAAATCAGTAATCTGCAAGCTTGTGACCTAGCTACCGAGAGTGGTCAAAGATATCGTGTTAACTGCGAGATGTTGTTCACTATGATGGATGGTAGTGTGAGCAACATATTATCCGGTACAAACTCCACGTCTAAGTGCCTAATCTGTGGAGCAACTCCAAAGGAGATGTATACGGAAAACGTGTTGAATCGTCCACCTAATACTGAGAACTTTCGATTCGGTTTGTTCACCCCACACTGTTGGATTCGATTTTTGTAGTGTATTTTGCACATAATACAAATAAAGGCGTGAAAATGGATGGAGAGGTTCAGAAGTACATTAAACAAGTAGACGAACCTTCCGCCACATCCAGTCTAAACCTACATCTAGATTTAGAATTTAGTAGCGACCAAGAATCTTTGGATTCAGATTAGTTTAAGATCCCATACATGAAATTATATCACACTTACCAATTATGTAATTTTCTTTCTACTTTCTCTCTGCAATGTACTTACTACAACATAATATAATACATGTAACTATCGTATTATTAATTACTCAATAACTACAATAATGTACTGTACACTCCTCTGCTAACCATAAGCTAATGCTTCCTTGGAAGAGTAGTATTAAAATATTTTAACATAGAAAACCAATGTAAATCGTATTTTATATGTAATAACTTTGTTTCTTATGTAAAAAAATTATAAATAAATAAATAAAGAAATATATCAAAGTTTACAGTAATAGTAATATTAATATTTATGAAATGTGTTAAATTGTGTATAAATATATATATTTTTAATATGCGCGAACTAACTATGATGCTAATGACTCAGATTTAGAAAACGCCATTTTTTTAATATTTTTTATTCTACGCGTAACCGGTTTTATGATTTTTGTCCTCTCCCCCATACACTTCAATACACTGTGCGCCCGTGGGAAACACTGCCATAGACGAACCAAAGATAGGGTGTGGATAATTCGCACTAAATGTAGCAGGGCTAAAGTGAACTGCTACAAGTCTAATTTGGAGTGAATAATCTTAAATAAAAAAGTTAAGTCATTTATTTTTCTTCTTTTTTCTACGGAATTTATTTTAAATGTATTTACTAAGAATGTTTTTTTTTTAATATTAACTCCACACAGGAGGCCCTGAAGAAAATAATTTCCCTCAGGGCCTATGTCATCTTTGGGGATGCTGTGTGGAGGGTCTTTTTGTGGAGAGGAAGGAGTGAACATGGGTCTTGAAGAGTCCCATGATGTAGGAGGGAGGAAACACAAAGGCCGGCAGTTCATTCCACAGCCGAGCTGTTGAACTTAAGAACGAATCGTAGAAGCGACCCGTTCTCATGTGACAAATTTCAACCGTGTACAAATTTTGGGCGCGCGTTTGGCGTGTATCCCGACTACGCACCGGTGCCGAAGGGATCAATGACGCTAGTTCCTCAGAGCATCTTCCATTGTAATACCGATAGAATAAGGACAGCATACCTACCTGACGCCTGTGCTCTAAAGATTGCAGTTCGTTTGTTAAGATTGGGGAATCTATCAATCGGACCGCCCGTTTTTGCACAGAGTCAAGGGTTTTTTTCAGGTATTTAGGGGCTCCGGACCAGAGATGGCTGCCAAATTCGACAGTAGGGCGCACTTGCGATTTGTACAGGGTCAGCAGTTGTGTACTATTAAAGTATCTGCGGGCCCTGTACAGTACGCCCAGCTTCTGAGAGGCCAGCTTTACTCTGGCTTCGATGGAGCCCCCATACCTGAGCTGGTCACTTATAGTTACACCAAGCATATCAATGGAAGGCCTGTTCGGAAGATTGCTTCCGTTGAAGAAGACTAGATTATCATTTAGATCCCTTTTAGACGTAATCAGACAGGATTGGGTCTTTGAAACATTTATTCGACGAGATTATTTTTACCCCAGGAGGAAATACTCTCGAGATAACCGTCCATTCTCTGCTTCAAAGCCCTCCGAGTCGTTGGAGTTTGTGTGCCCTTTGGGGGCTTGTCAAATAAAAAGCTATCATGAACTGTACTGTCATCCGCGTAATAATGAATCGGTGCACATGTCAAAAGGTCATTGATGTGCAACAAAAACAAAGTCGGAGACAGAACCGATCCCTGTGGGACGCCAGCATTTATGTTTTGCCAATAAATGGAAATAGTGAGATTCTTAAGTTCCTTTAATGCTCCCTTCTCACACTATCTCACAACACGGTATTTGTAGTTGAAAGATGATTCATGCTTACTATATTATTATAAATGAATAGCTACAATAGCTAAATTAAGGCGCTGCCTGTGTCAATTTGCAATTCATCGTTCACAATGTCTTTGGCATAACATAATTGCGACCGTTACAAATCGGTAATTTGACTCACTTTTAAACCGTTACAGACTGTTGTGAACTCCTGAAACTTGTAGATTTCAGAGTACCTACTCGAGCAAATAGGCAAAATATATTATTCTGCAACAACAACTTCAGTACTAACTACCACATACATGATACAACCTATTTCTCGCTTTCACACACTTGGAAACAAATTCACCTCAAACATCGACATATTTAATATAAGTTTACCTGTGTCAAGATATACCTGAACGATATTATTATGTAGAATATTTAAAGAGCCATTGCGTATATTTGTTGTTTTTTTGTAAGATATGTTGTGAACCTAAAAAAATATTATTTTTTTGTTGATGTTTTAATAATAAAAACCTTCTGTTGTCACTGAATTATGCAGTAAATAAAAACTTTCTGTTGTCACTGTATTATGCAGTAAATAAAAACCTTCTGTTGTCAATGTATTAAGAAGTAAATAAAAAAATTCTGTTGTCACTATATTATGCAGTAAATAAAAATCTTCTGTTGTTACTGTATTATGCAGTAAATAAAAACCTTCTGTTGTCACTGTATTATGCAGTAAATAAAAACCTTCTGTTGTAACTGTATTAAGAAGTAAATAAAAACATTCTGTTGTCACTATATTATGCAGTAAATAAAAATCTTCTGTTTTTACTGTATTATGCAGTAAATAAAAACCTTCTGTTGTCACTGTATTATGCAGTAAATAAAAACCTTCTGTTGTCACTGTATTAAGAAGTAAATAAAAACATTCTGTTGTCACTATATTATGCAGTAAATAAAAACCTTCTGTTGTCAATGTATTATGCAGTAAATAAAAATCTTCTGTTGTTACTGTATTATGCAGTAAATAAAAACCTTCTGTTTTCATTGTATTATGCAGTAAATAAAAACTTCTGTTGTCACTGTATTATGCAGTAAATAAAACCTGTTGCTATTGTTGTGACTTAATTATGCAGTAAATAAAAACCTTCTGTTGTCACTGTATTAAGAAGTAAATAAAAACATTCTGTTGTCACTATATTATGCAGTAAATAAAAACCTTCTGTTGTCACTGTATTATGCAGTAAATAAAAATCTTCTGTTTTCACTGTATTATGCAGTAAATAAAAACCTTCTGTTGTCACTGTATTATGCAGTAAATAAAACCTTTTGCTATTGTTGTAACTTAATTATGCAGTAAACAAAACCTTCTGTTGTCACTGTATTATACAGAAAATAAATCCTTCTGTTGTCACTGTATTATGCAGTAAATAAAACCTTCTCTTGTCACTGTATTATGCAGTACATTAAGACTTTCTGTTGTCACTGAAGGCGTTTCAATTAATAAATAAATAAATATAATTAATTATTTAATTTCATCACTAATTAACAAAAAATATATCAACATTCGAACAACAAATAGCTTATTGTCCCAATTTATTATGTACCTTCTCTTGCAATATTATCAGCTCTGCTTTATTCCAAGTATTCACTTGGAATAAAGAAATAAATAATAAGAATAACTCAAGTAATAACTTAATTCAATAACTCAATAACCTCAAGAATAACTCCATGTACTTACCACCTTCTTATTAATCGAAATGAAATAATATTATTTTTATTTTACTACATCGATATTCTTAAATTTATTTACATTTACTACGTATCTAATTTAGTGCTATATTAGTCTATGTTCATTATCTACACTTTTGTTATCATGATATATAAATTATGTTTATTTATTACTATATAAAGAAAAACTTTCTTTCTTTTCTTTACCTTATGTATACATAATATATATTTTTATTAACCTTATACTGTAATGGCAATACTTCCCAACTCAAACACGAAAAACGTTTTTCTGTATTGAGTTGGGTAATTACTTTAAAAAGAAAACATTTTATTGTAATTATTTTTTAGAACAATATGTTTTAATTCTGTAAATCTATCATTTGTGTGTTTCAAAAAAAAAGTTTCTTCTCTGGCTCAAGAGAACAAAAAATAAAAGATTAGGTTAGATTTTATTTCCTTAGTGTTCTTTCTATTTTTGACCCTGCTTATTATGTATCAATTATATTTATATTTTCTTTTTTTATTTAACATGCTGGAAGGAGGGGTTTTGGAAGCATGAAGTACTTAAGGATTCGGGATGGGAGTAGGTAGGATTAGGATCATATTCATGGGCTAACTGCTGTTCCAATATTTGTTTTAAAGCTGGAGGAAACCATGAGAAACCTCAGCCGGAACAGTGTTGTTGATCTGTAAGAAATTTGGATGCTTCGCTAAATGGATAGTTTCTTACCTGTTTAACTTGGCCATTTGTTGGGAAGGGGAAGAGTTCCTCTAAGATTCTATTTTGAGTATAATTCTAGTGTTTTAGTGGTTCTAGTCAAACGGAAGCCACACGCATTCATACTTCAAGCGTAACGTTTGAGTCAAGAGTGCGTCCGGTATCCGATCGGCCTTTAAACGATTTTAATTAATTAACATTTTCCGCGTGATTTAACGGTTGACCGTACTTACTACTGGGACTTGGAATTTCTGTTATTTATTTTGTTCTCTTATTTTTGTCACTATGTTGTTTGCGAAATTAAAAAAAAAAAAAAATTAAATTAGTATGTTAAATTAGTTTGCTTTGACTTATATTTCTTCTCTGGCTCTCTTTTGTTAAGTGCCATCTTTCCTTGGTGAACATTGGACAGTGTAGCAACAAATGCTCTATTGTTTGATTCGTTTGCTTATCACATGGACACGCTGCACTGTCTTTTATTTTGAACATGTATAGGTAAGATAAATTTGCTCCGTGACCGGTGAGTATTTGGGTTAGCTCAAAGGTTGGTGTTATCTTCTTTCCAAACTCCTTAGCTTCGTTTATACTCCTGAAGAAGAGTCTTGTTCCTTTTCCCGTGTCAGAGTTCTTATATCCTTGATCCCATTCTTGAAGAATAGATTAATTTATTTCGAGCTTTCCATAACATGATGGGAATTCTGAGTAGAGTTTTTGGTTTTTGTCTTTTAGTGCTGCGTCCTTTGCTAACTCGTCGGCTCTTTCATTACCATGAAGTCCATTGTGCCCCCGTATCCAAAAAAAATTACAACTCGATCTTTTTTCTTTTAAAAGTTTTGAAGAGTATTGTATATCAAATACCATTGGATTGGCGGGTGTCCTACACTCCAGTGCGTGAGCAGCGCTCTGCGAATCCGTTAAGACGTTAATTTTTTTTCATTGTCGCTGCTGTTTACACACCCATTATAGTGCTTTCATTATAGCGAAGAGTTCCGCTGGAACACTGAACAATAATCAGCCATAGGTAGTTTCTTTGACATTATTTCTCCGCTTGTGTTGAAAACAGTGTAGGCCGCACCAACTTTTCCTTCAGCTTTACTTCCGCCAGTGTAGATGTCTATTTCATTTCCTTCAAAGACGGATCTCTTGTATGTTTCAGGAAAACTTAAATGTTCCCCAATTTGTTTGCTCGGGTGAGGTAGTTGAGCCACCTTTACAATTCCCTGGTATTTCCTATATTCAGGTAGTAGGTGTAGAGTTTTGCTTTTTTTTTTTCACCGATAAGCCGAATTTATTCTAGTTTTAAATCCAAAGGCGTCAGATTGCCTATTGCCTACACAGAAGTAAGGAACGTAGTGCGATAAGCTTTGCATATTCTAATACCGATACCGATCTATACCGATGGCCCTTTGAATTTTATTTAGTTTATTCTGGATATTTTTCAGTTTTGCAGCTGTGACCCAGACGGTTGCTGCATATGTAATTATTGGTTCGACTACACCGATATATATAATCCTTAAAATTTCTGAGTTGAGGCCCCATGTAGGTTTCGCCATAAAGGCAAGTTTCTTAGTAATATTTGCAGCTTTTTGACACACCATGTCAACGCGCTTGCTCCAGTTTAAATTTTCGTTTATGACGATCCCCAATATTTTAAAGTCTTTTTTTTTTTTTTTTAATGTATATTTTATTTAGTTATAAGAGTTTACATCTTATACCTAATATATTATTTTCTATGACTACTACAATATTATTTACTTCTTACATACTAAAATTTAGATTTCACAACATTGAGACATAATCCACGAAAAACTGCAAGACTTTTAGCTTCCTTAACAATTATCGGGAGTTCATTGAACATTTTAAAACCTTTATAATAAATATTGTTTTGTGTTTCTGATAAGTGTGTTTTAGGAAGCCTAAAATCGTTGCAGTTTCTCGTAGGATATAAATGAACTGCACTATTAATTCTAACATTCTTTGACATATAGTCAGGTAACATTTTATTTTTTAGCTTATAAATAAACACTAAGGTATTATAAACTAATCGTTGCCACACACTTAAAATATTGAGTTGACTTTGCATGGTTTTTATTCTGGTGTACCTGCTACAACACAGTATTGACCTCATGCCTCTGTTCTGGATTACTTCCATTCTCTTAATTTGGGTTTTGTTACTCAGAAATATTACACTTGTACAATAATTTAGATGGGATGCTACAGTGGTATTGTAGACCAATATCCTTGTTTTAATGTCCAATTTTCCTTTTATGCTACTTAAGAAATTAACCTTTTTCGCCATTTTTTTATTTAAAATTTCAAAGTTAGTGTTAAATTTTAACTTGTTATCTATTATGATTCCCAGGTATTTAATTTCTTTTACTTCTTCCATATTTTGATTGTCTATATTTAGGACAGTATGTACGTTTAGTTTTTTCCCTAATACCATGAATTTACTTTTAGTTACATTTAATTTCAATTTATTTATGTTTAACCACTTAGATAATTCATTAAGTTCATTTTGTATTTTTGACAACGCATCTTCAATATTATTTGCTATAATATATAAAAGTGTGTCGTCTGCAAAAAGTTTGATGGAACAGTACTTTAAGCACTTCACTATATCATTAATATATAAAATAAATAGGAGCGGTCCCAAAACAGATCCTTGAGGAACTCCAATGTTGATTTCTTGTTCTTCAGAGATAGTATCTCCAATTTTGGTTTTTTGTTTTCTATTTTTTAAGTAATCAATAAACCACTGCAATTCATTAGCACGGATTCCTATGTCCTTCAATTTCATTATTAGTCTTTCTCTGTCTATCGTTTCAAAAGCACGTCTAAAATCCAAGAACACTGCTATTGTGATTTTCTTCTGATCCATAGCTGTTTTCCATTCATTTATCACATAATTTATTGCTGTTTCACAGGAATATTTATTTCTAAACCCAGATTGTTCTTTTACTAGGATGTTATTTTTTTCTATAAATTTACTCATCTGTTCTTTCACAATGCATTCTAGTAATTGTTCATATTTAGGCAATCCATTTATTGGTCTGAAGTCTTCGAAATTTTTAGCATTTATTATTTTGGGCACTGGTGTTATTATGGAGGTTTTCCATGACTGCGGAAAAATTCCCTTAGTCAGAGATTCATTTATTAGTGCAACTAATCTGTCTCCTATAGCTGGCAGTGCATCTTTGATTATGCTTATAGTAATTCCATCCGGCGATGATTTTGGTTTCATTGTTTTAATGATTTTCATTAAATACTCATTGTCAATTTTATTAAACCTGAAAATATTTTTATTCTCTCTTTTTTCCGATGATTGAGAAGAGGTATCTGCGACTAATGGAATACTCTTATTTATGTTTTCGACACTAAGTACAAAATTTGTGTTAAATTTTTGGGCTATTTTAAGTGTATCATCTTCAACTCCATCTGGAAACCGAACTTCCTTAATGTTTTCCCTCTGTTTGCCGCTTATAATTTCTTTAAGTGTAGTCCACATTTTTCTTGAGTCACTTTGAGAGGTAATTATTTTTTGCCTGATATACGAATTTTTGGTATTTTTTATTTCTGTACTGTACATGTTTCTAAGTTTCTTATAAGTTTCCCACCTTTCTTCAGTGAATTGTATTTTACAGGCTTTATAGGCTCTATCCCTTTGTTTTTGTAGAATATGTAGGGATTTCGTATACCATTTATTTGTATCTTTTAATATAGTATTAGTTAAAGGCATTAGCTCATTTACTACTGTTTTCAGATGTCCTACTAGTTCATCGGCTTTTCCGTCTAAATTTCCTTGGGTATCGCAGATCCATTTTTTGTTTTGTAATGCTGTACACAATGTATCCTTATTATAGTTTTTTTTTTCTATACGTAATATTTCGTATTCCCTGTGGCTTCGGACTTGTGGTCGTTTCAAATATTGTTAATATGTTTTCGTGGTCAGATATTTTTGGAGTATCCATAACATTAACATTCAAGTAAAAATGATTTGTTATTGAGATTGGGACGGTTTTTCCCTTCATTATAACCGTAGGAGGTACCGTCTTCCTCTTGGTGATAAAAAGTGCTTTTGTTTTTCTTTACAGAACTGAAGTTTTAATTTGTCCTCCCAATATGTAATTATTGATGGTGTATATTTTTATTATTTGTTCAAGAAGAGCTAGATCCTTATGAGTAATTGAGAGAAGAACATCATCAGCAAATGCTTGAATGAAATTTTAGATTAAGAAGTTCATCTATAATTACGTTTCAGAAGCAAATCCTTGAATGCAGCCCTTGTTTGATTGTTTACGAGTCGAAGCGCCAAAGTATATTGTTTCTACCATTCTGTCTGATAGGTAGTCTGTAAACACTTTGTAGATATTGGCTGGGCAGTCTTTTTTAGCAAGTTGTGAGAGCAAATGTGGCCACCACGCATTGTCAAATGCTCCTTTGATATCCGACGATACCAGACAAGTGTGAAGGACTTCTTTCATTGCTTGCTTAATGTGGTTAACATCATCGAGCATTGCGTCTTCGGTGCTTTTCTGTTGCATAAACACGTACTGATTTGAATTTAGTTTCTCTTTTGTGGTAAACTTCCATGTTTCTTGATTATGAGTTTCTCTAGGACCTTGCCCAATACCGGAAGGGGCCCAATGGGTCGGTAGGAAGAGACACTTCCGCAGTCTTCTTTTCCTGGCTTCGGGATTATCTTAATTCTGGCATTCTTCCAGATGATTGGAAAGCAGCCAATTCATAGACACGCATTGTAAATTACCATAAAGATATCAGGGAGAGTATCGAACGCTTGTATACAAATGTCTGAAGTAAAGTGATCCCTTCCGGGGGAGATCTTTATATCTATGGAAGTAAGTATATTTTTTATTTCTTGCTTTGTAATCGGGGGGTCATTATCGCAAAGATTTTCCGCGTCCTGGTTATTCCAAATAAAAATTTGTTCCGGCGTTTCACTGGCTATTGTTTTGTCTAAGTTATTGGGGAAAAAGTGTTCTAAAAGTGTGGACGTCGTCTCTTGGGCTGACGTGGTAGACAGATTGTCGTTAAATGTCAGCGTTTCTGAAGGGGTCTTCTGTGATAACTTCAGAATTCTAAGGACTGTTGACAGGACGGTTTCTTTTCCTTGGCTGATGCAAAAGTCTTTCCAGTTTTGTACTTTCACTGTCGTAATTTCTTCCTTGTGTCGTTCTCTCAGTCCGAAGTATGCTAGTAGCGTTATCGCGTTTCTTCTAAATGGACTAGAATTCATTAGCTCCCTCTTTGCTGCGAACACTTCTTTCTTCAGCTTTTCCAAATCTTCATTCCACCATGGGCAAATTTTTTGTTTAAATTTTGTTCATAGGAGGAATCGAGGCTCTGCACGCATCAGATATGACATTCATGAGGACAAAAACCTGTTGAGGATGTTAGGATGAATATTTGACTCAATCGACAGGAGAGTTATATTCTTGCTTTCTGCGTCTTTCCGAATTTGTTCCAGTCAGCTTTGCTTGTTCTGTACAAGAATGTAGATTCTGGAAATTCATTGGTGTTAAATTTGTTTTTTTAAATTTTATATAAGTAATTTGTACATTTAAGTTTACAAATTACTAATTAATTTGTTACATATAAAATATACTATATTTTTTCTTGCTTGACGTGGCTCCTATACAATATCTTGAACTATCCTATTGGGGCAGACTTAAGGTTTTCCGGTAGCGCATTATATTATTTCATTCTTTTATATAATATACTATTCTGAGTATTCGCCTTGTCCTTTTTTGGTAGCCTGATTTCATTGCACGTCCTTGTTTTATGGTTGTGTATGTCCTTGTTGTATACAATTTTATTAGACAAATATTTGGAAACAGGTTGTTTACTATTTTATAGACAAATATTATTGTGTTTATCGACGTATAACACTAAAAACCATTGAAAAACCCTTAAAGTGTCTCAAATCCCCGTAAAACAATGAAAATAACTGAAAAACCATAAAAAATCTTATCTCATCGTCGTGTCATTATAAAAACAAAATAATTTGTCAAATCCTCGTAAAACAGTGAAAATACCAGAAAAACCTTATAAGAGCGTTAAATAGTCTTAAAAACGCTGGAAAATATAGAAAAAACCATTAAAAACTGTTTAATCGTCGTATTAAACTAAAAATCATTGAAAAACCCTTAAAATGTCTCAAATCCTCGTAAAACAGTGAAAATACCAGAAAAACCTTATAAGAGCGTTAAATCGTCGTAAAACAGTGAAAATACCAGAAAAACCTTATAAGAGCGTTAAATTGTCTTAAAACGCTGGAAAATATAGAAAAACCATTAAAATGTGTTATATCGTCGAATAACACTAAAAATCATTGAAAAACCCTTAAAATTTGTCAAATCGTCGTAAAACAGTGAAAATACCAGAAAAGCCTTATAAGAGCGTTAAATCGTCGTAAATCAGTGAAAATACCAGAAAAACCTTATGAGAGCTTTAAATCGTCGTAAAAATGTGAAAATACCAGAAAAACCTTAGAAGAGCGTTAAATGGTCTTAAAACGCTGGAAAATATAGAAAAAGAATTTAAAAGTGTTTAATCGTCGAATTACACTAAAAATCATTGAATAACCCTTAAAATTTGTCAAATTGTCGTAAAATAGTGAAAATACCAGAAAAACCTTATAAGAGCGTTAAATCGTCGTAAAACAGTGAAAATACCAAAAAACCTTAAAAGAGCGTAAAATCGTCGTAAAACAGTGAAAATACCAGAAAAACATTAAAAGAGCGTTAAATCGTCGTAAAACAGTGAAAATACCAGAAAAACCTTAAAAGAGCGTTAAATTGTCGTAAAACGCTGGAAAATATAGAAAAACCATTAAAATGTGTTATATCGTCGAATAACACTAAAAATCATTGAAAAACCCTTAAAATTTGTCAAATCGTCGTAAAACAGTGAAAATACCAGAAAAGCCTTATAAGAGCGTTAAATCGTCGTAAATCAGTGAAAATACCAGAAAAACCTTATAAGAGCTTTAAATCGTCGTAAAAATGTGAAAATACCAGAAAAACCTTATAAGAGCGTTAAATCGTCGTAAAACAGTGAAAATACCAGAAAAACCTTATAAGAGCGTAAAATCGTCGTAAAACAACGAAAATACTATAAAAACCTTATAAGAGCGTTAAATCGACGTAAAACAGTGAAAATACCAGAAAAACCATAAAAAATCTTATCTCATCGTCGTGTCATTATAAAAACAAAATAATTTGTCAAATCCTCGTAAAACAGTGAAAATACCAGAAAAACCTTATAAGAGCGTTAAATAGTCTTAAAAACGCTGGAAAATATAGAAAAAACCATTAAAAACTGTTTAATCGTCGTATTAAACTAAAAATCATTGAAAAACCCTTAAAATGTCTCAAATCCTCGTAAAACAGTGAAAATACCAGAAAAACCTTATAAGAGCGTTAAATCGTCGTAAAACAGTGAAAATACCAGAAAAACCTTATAAGAGCGTTAAATTGTCTTAAAACGCTGGAAAATATAGAAAAACCATTAAAATGTGTTATATCGTCGAATAACACTAAAAATCATTGAAAAACCCTTAAAATTTGTCAAATCGTCGTAAAACAGTGAAAATACCAGAAAAGCCTTATAAGAGCGTTAAATCGTCGTAAATCAGTGAAAATACCAGAAAAACCTTATGAGAGCTTTAAATCGTCGTAAAAATGTGAAAATACCAGAAAAACCTTAGAAGAGCGTTAAATGGTCTTAAAACGCTGGAAAATATAGAAAAAGAATTTAAAAGTGTTTAATCGTCGAATTACACTAAAAATCATTGAATAACCCTTAAAATTTGTCAAATTGTCGTAAAATAGTGAAAATACCAGAAAAACCTTATAAGAGCGTTAAATCGTCGTAAAACAGTGAAAATACCAAAAAACCTTAAAAGAGCGTAAAATCGTCGTAAAACAGTGAAAATACCAGAAAAACATTAAAAGAGCGTTAAATCGTCGTAAAACAGTGAAAATACCAGAAAAACCTTAAAAGAGCGTTAAATTGTCGTAAAACGCTGGAAAATATAGAAAAACCATTAAAATGTGTTATATCGTCGAATAACACTAAAAATCATTGAAAAACCCTTAAAATTTGTCAAATCGTCGTAAAACAGTGAAAATACCAGAAAAGCCTTATAAGAGCGTTAAATCGTCGTAAATCAGTGAAAATACCAGAAAAACCTTATAAGAGCTTTAAATCGTCGTAAAAATGTGAAAATACCAGAAAAACCTTATAAGAGCGTTAAATCGTCGTAAAACAGTGAAAATACCAGAAAAACCTTATAAGAGCGTAAAATCGTCGTAAAACAACGAAAATACTATAAAAACCTTATAAGAGCGTTAAATCGACGTAAAACAGTGAAAATACCAGAAAAACCTTAAAAGAGCGTTAAATCGTCGTAAAACAGTGAAAATACCAGAAAAACCTTATAAGAGCGTTAAATGGTCTTAAAACGCTGGAAAATATAGAAAAACCATTAAAAAGTGTTTAATCGTCGAATTACACTAAAAATCATTGAATAACCCTTAAAATTTGTCAAATTGTCGTAAAATAGTGAAAATACCAGAAAAACCTTATAAGAGCGTTAAATCGTCGTAAAACAGTGAAAATACCAGAAAAACCTTTAAAGAGCGTAAAATCGTCGTAAAAATGTGAAAATACCAGAAAAACCTTATAAGAGCGTTAAATCGTCGTAAAACAGTGAAAATACCAGAAAAACCTTAAAAGAGCGTTAAATCGTCTTAAAACGCAGGAAAATATAGAAAAACCATTAAAAAGTGTTTAATCGTCGTATTACACTAAAAATCATTGAAAAATCCATAAAATTTCTCAAATCCTAGCGTAAAACAGTGAAAATACCAGAAAAACCTTATAAGAGCGTTAAATCGTCGTAAAACAGTGAAAATACCAGAAAAACCTTATAAGAGCGTCAAATCGTCGTAAAACAGTGAAAATACCAGAAAAACCTTATAAGAGCATTAAATCGTCGTAAAATAGTGACAATACCAGAAAAACCTTTTAAGAGCGTTAAATGGTCTTAAAACGCTGGAAAATATAAAAAACCATTAAAAAGTGTTTAACCGTCGTATTACACTAAAAATCATTGAGAAACCCTTAAAATTTGTCAAATCGTCGTAAAACAGTGAAAATACCAGATAAACCTGACAAGAGCGTTAAATCGTCGTTAAACAGTGAAAATACCAGAAAAACCTTATAAGAGCGTTAAATCGTCGTAAAAATGTGAAAATACCAGAAAATCCTTAAAAGAGCGTTAAATCGTCTTGAAACGCTGGAAAATATAGAAAAACCATTAAAAAGTGTTTAATCGTCATATTACACTAAAAATCATTGAATTACCCTTAAAATTTGTCAAATTGTCGTAAATTAGTGAAAATACCAGAAAAACCTTATAAGAGCGTTAAATCGTCGTAAAACAGTGAAAATACCAGAAAAACCTTGAAAGAGCGTAAAATCGTCGTAAAAATGTGAAAATACCAGAAAAACCTTATAAGAGCGTTAAATCGTCGTAAAACAGTGAAAATACCAGAAAAACCTTAAAAGAGCGTTAAATCGTCGTAAATCAGTGAAAATACCAGAAAAACCTTATAAGAGCTTTAAATCGTCGTAAAAATGTGAAAATACCAGAAAAACCTTATAAGAGCGTTAAATCGTCGTAAAACAGTGAAAATACCAGAAAAACCTTATAAGAGCGTAAAATCGTCGTAAAACAACGAAAATACTATAAAAACCATATAAGAGCGTTAAATCGACGTAAAACAGTGAAAATACCAGAAAAACCTTAAAAGAGCGTTAAATCGTCGTAAAACAGTGAAAATACCAGAAAAACCTTATAAGAGCGTTAAATGGTCTTAAAACGCTGGAAAATATAGAAAAAGAATTAAAAAGTGTTTAATCGTCGAATTACACTAAAAATCATTGAAAAACCCTTAAAATTTGTCAAATTGTCGTAAAATAGTGAAAATACCAGAAAAACCTTATAAGAGCGTTAAATCGTCGTAAAACAGTGAAAATACCAGAAAAACCTTATAAGAGCGTCAAATCGTCGTAAAACAGTGAAAATACCAGAAAAACCTTATAAGAGCGTTGAATCGTCGTAAAATAGTGACAATACCAGAAAAACCTTTTAAGAGCGTTAAATGGTCTTAAAACGCTGGAAAATATAAAAAAACCATTAAAAAGTGTTTAACCGTCGTATTACACTAAAAATCATTGAGAAACCCTTAAAATTTGTCAAATCGTCGTAAAACAGTGAAAATACCAGATAAACCTGACAAGAGCGTTAAATCGTCGTTAAACAGTGAAAATACCAGAAAAACCTTATAAGAGCGTTAAATCGTCTTGAAACGCTGGAAAATATAGAAAAACCATTAAAAAGTGTTTAATCGTCATATTACACTAAAAATCATTGAATTACCCTTAAAATTTGTCAAATTGTCGTAAATTAGTGAAAATACCAGAAAAACCTTATAAGAGCGTTAAATCGTCGTAAAAAAGTGAAAATACCAGAAAAACCTTAAAAGAGCGTAAAATCGTCGTAAAAATGTGAAAATACCAGAAAAACCTTATATGAGCGTTAAATCGTCGTAAAATAGTGAAAATACCAGAAAAACCTTAAAAGAGCGTTTAATCGTCTTAAAACGCTGGAAAATATAGAAAAACCATTAAAAAGTGTTTAATCGTCATATTACACTAAAAATCATTGAATTACCCTTAAAATTTGTCAAATTGTCGTAAAATAGTGAAAATACCAGAAAAACCTTATAAGAGCGTTAAATCGTCGTTAAACAGTGAAAATACCAGAAAAACCTTAAAAGAGCTTAAAATCGTCGTAAAAATGTGAAAATACCAGAAAAACCTTATAAGAGCGTTAAATGGTCTTAAAACGCTGGAAAATATAGAAAAAGAATTAAAAAGTGTTTAATCGTCGAATTACACTAACAATCATTGAATAACCCTTAAAATTTGTCAAATTGTCGTAAAATAGTGAAAATACCAGAAAAACCTTATAAGAGCGTTAAATCGTCGTAAAAATGTGAAAATACGAGAAAAACCTTAAAAGAGCGTAAAATCGTCGTAAAAATGTGAAAATACCAGAAAAACCTTATAAGAGCGTTAAATCGTCGTAAAACAGTGAAAATACCAGAAAAACCTTAAAAGAGCGTAAAATCGTCGTAAAAATGTGAAAATACCAGAAAAACCTTATAAGAGCGTTAAATCGTCGTAAAACAGTGAAAATACCAGAAAAACCTTAAAAGAGCGTTAAATCGTCTTAAAACGCTGGAGAATATAGAAAAACCATTGAAAAGTGTTTAATCGTCGTATTACACTAAAAATCATTGAAAAATCCTTAAAATTTCTCAAATCCTCGTAAAACAGTGAAAATACCAGAAAAACCTTATAAGAGCGTTAAATCGTCGTAAAACAGTGAAAATACCAGAAAAACCTTATAAGAGCGTCAAATCGTCGTAAAACAGTGAAAATTCCAGAAAAACCTTATAAGAGCGTTAAATCGTCGTAAAATAGTGACAATACCAGAAAAACCTCATAAGAGCGTTAAATCGTCGTTAAATAGTGACAATACCAGAAAAACCTTATAAGAGCGTTAAATGGTCTGAAAACGCTGGAAAATATAGAAAAACCATTAAAAAGTGTTAAATCGTCGAATTACACTAAAAATCATTGAAAAACCCTTAAAATTTGTCAAATCGTCGTAAAACAGTGAAAATATCAGAAAAACCTCATAAGAGCGTTAAATCGTCGTAAAACAGTGAAAATACCAGAAAAACCTTAAAAGAGCGTTAAATCGTCTTAAAACGCTGGAAAATATAGAAAAACCATTAAAAAGTGTTTAATCGTCGTATTACGCTAAAAATCATTGAAAACCCCTTAAAATTTGTCAAATCGTCGTAAGACAGTGAAAATAACAGAAAAGCCTTAAAAGAGCGTAAAATCGTCTTAAAACGCTGGAAAATATAGAAAAACCATTAAAAAGTGTTTAATAGTCATATTACACTAAAAATCATTGAATTACCCTTAAAATTTGTCAAATCGTCGTAAAATAGTGAAAATACCAGAAAAACCTTATAAGAGCGTAAAATCGTCGTAAAACAACGAAAATACTATAAAAACCATATAAGAGCGTTAAATCGACGTAAAACAGTGAAAATACCAGAAAAACCTTAAAAGAGCGTTAAATCGTCGTAAAACAGTGAAAATACCAGAAAAACCTTTAAAGAGCGTAAAATCGTCGTAAAAATGTGAAAATACCAGAAAAACCTTATAAGAGCGTTAAATCGTCGTAAAACAGTGAAAATACCAGAAAAACCTTAAAAGAGCGTTAAATCGTCTTAAAACGCAGGAAAATATAGAAAAACCATTAAAAAGTGTTTAATCGTCGTATTACACTAAAAATCATTGAAAAATCCATAAAATTTCTCAAATCCTAGCGTAAAACAGTGAAAATACCAGAAAAACCTTATAAGAGCGTTAAATCGTCGTAAAACAGTGAAAATACCAGAAAAACCTTATAAGAGCGTCAAATCGTCGTAAAACAGTGAAAATACCAGAAAAACCTTATAAGAGCATTAAATCGTCGTAAAATAGTGACAATACCAGAAAAACCTTTTAAGAGCGTTAAATGGTCTTAAAACGCTGGAAAATATAAAAAACCATTAAAAAGTGTTTAACCGTCGTATTACACTAAAAATCATTGAGAAACCCTTAAAATTTGTCAAATCGTCGTAAAACAGTGAAAATACCAGATAAACCTGACAAGAGCGTTAAATCGTCGTTAAACAGTGAAAATACCAGAAAAACCTTATAAGAGCGTTAAATCGTCGTAAAAATGTGAAAATACCAGAAAATCCTTAAAAGAGCGTTAAATCGTCTTGAAACGCTGGAAAATATAGAAAAACCATTAAAAAGTGTTTAATCGTCATATTACACTAAAAATCATTGAATTACCCTTAAAATTTGTCAAATTGTCGTAAATTAGTGAAAATACCAGAAAAACCTTATAAGAGCGTTAAATCGTCGTAAAACAGTGAAAATACCAGAAAAACCTTGAAAGAGCGTAAAATCGTCGTAAAAATGTGAAAATACCAGAAAAACCTTATAAGAGCGTTAAATCGTCGTAAAACAGTGAAAATACCAGAAAAACCTTAAAAGAGCGTTAAATCGTCGTAAATCAGTGAAAATACCAGAAAAACCTTATAAGAGCTTTAAATCGTCGTAAAAATGTGAAAATACCAGAAAAACCTTATAAGAGCGTTAAATCGTCGTAAAACAGTGAAAATACCAGAAAAACCTTATAAGAGCGTAAAATCGTCGTAAAACAACGAAAATACTATAAAAACCATATAAGAGCGTTAAATCGACGTAAAACAGTGAAAATACCAGAAAAACCTTAAAAGAGCGTTAAATCGTCGTAAAACAGTGAAAATACCAGAAAAACCTTATAAGAGCGTTAAATGGTCTTAAAACGCTGGAAAATATAGAAAAAGAATTAAAAAGTGTTTAATCGTCGAATTACACTAAAAATCATTGAAAAACCCTTAAAATTTGTCAAATTGTCGTAAAATAGTGAAAATACCAGAAAAACCTTATAAGAGCGTTAAATCGTCGTAAAACAGTGAAAATACCAGAAAAACCTTATAAGAGCGTCAAATCGTCGTAAAACAGTGAAAATACCAGAAAAACCTTATAAGAGCGTTGAATCGTCGTAAAATAGTGACAATACCAGAAAAACCTTTTAAGAGCGTTAAATGGTCTTAAAACGCTGGAAAATATAAAAAAACCATTAAAAAGTGTTTAACCGTCGTATTACACTAAAAATCATTGAGAAACCCTTAAAATTTGTCAAATCGTCGTAAAACAGTGAAAATACCAGATAAACCTGACAAGAGCGTTAAATCGTCGTTAAACAGTGAAAATACCAGAAAAACCTTATAAGAGCGTTAAATCGTCTTGAAACGCTGGAAAATATAGAAAAACCATTAAAAAGTGTTTAATCGTCATATTACACTAAAAATCATTGAAAAACCCTTAAAATGTCTCAAATCCTCGTAAAACAGTGAAAATACCAGAAAAACCTTATAAGAGCGTTAAATCATCGTAAAACAGTGATAATACCAGAAAAACCTTAAAAAAGCGTTAAATCGTCTTAAAACGCTGGAAAATATAGAAAAATCATTAAAAAGTGTTTAATCGTCATATTACACTAAAAATCATTGAATTACCCTTAAAATTTGTCAAATTGTCGTAAAATAGTGAGAATACCAGAAAAACCTTATAAGAGCGTTAAATCGTCGTAAAACAGTGAAAATACCAGAAAAACCTTCAAAGAGCGTAAAATCGTCGTAAAAATGTGAAAATACCAGAAAAACCTTATAAGAGCGTTAAATCGTCGTAAAAAGGTGAAAATACCAGAAAAACGTTAAAAGAGCGTTAAATCGTCTTAAAACGCTGGAAAATATAGAAAAACCATTAAAAAGTGTTTAATCGTCGTATTACACTAAAAATCATTGAAAAATCCTTAAAATTTCTCAAATCCTCGTAAAACAGTGAAAATACCAGAAAAACCTTATAAGAGCGTTAAATCGTCGTAAAACAGTGAAAATACCAGAAAAACCTTATAAGAGCGTCAAATCGTCGTAAAACAGTGAAAATACCAGAAAAACCTTATAAGAGCGTTGAATCGTCGTAAAATAGTGACAATACCAGAAAAACCTTTTAAGAGCGTTAAATGGTCTTAAAACGCTGGAAAATATAAAAAAACCATTAAAAAGTGTTTAACCGTCGTATTACACTAAAAATCATTGAGAAACCCTTAAAATTTGTCAAATCGTCGTAAAACAGTGAAAATACCAGATAAACCTGACAAGAGCGTTAAATCGTCGTTAAACAGTGAAAATACCAGAAAAACCTTATAAGAGCGTTAAATCGTCTTGAAACGCTGGAAAATATAGAAAAACCATTAAAAAGTGTTTAATCGTCATATTACACTAAAAATCATTGAATTACCCTTAAAATTTGTCAAATTGTCGTAAATTAGTGAAAATACCAGAAAAACCTTATAAGAGCGTTAAATCGTCGTAAAAAAGTGAAAATACCAGAAAAACCTTAAAAGAGCGTAAAATCGTCGTAAAAATGTGAAAATACCAGAAAAACCTTATATGAGCGTTAAATCGTCGTAAAATAGTGAAAATACCAGAAAAACCTTAAAAGAGCGTTAAATCGTCTTAAAACGCTGGAAAATATAGAAAAACCATTAAAAAGTGTTTAATCGTCATATTACACTAAAAATCATTGAATTACCCTTAAAATTTGTCAAATTGTCGTAAAATAGTGAAAATACCAGAAAAACCTTATAAGAGCGTTAAATCGTCGTTAAACAGTGAAAATACCAGAAAAACCTTAAAAGAGCTTAAAATCGTCGTAAAAATGTGAAAATACCAGAAAAACCTTATAAGAGCGTTAAATGGTCTTAAAACGCTGGAAAATATAGAAAAAGAATTAAAAAGTGTTTAATCGTCGAATTACACTAACAATCATTGAATAACCCTTAAAATTTGTCAAATTGTCGTAAAATAGTGAAAATACCAGAAAAACCTTATAAGAGCGTTAAATCGTCGTAAAAATGTGAAAATACGAGAAAAACCTTAAAAGAGCGTAAAATCGTCGTAAAAATGTGAAAATACCAGAAAAACCTTATAAGAGCGTTAAATCGTCGTAAAACAGTGAAAATACCAGAAAAACCTTAAAAGAGCGTAAAATCGTCGTAAAAATGTGAAAATACCAGAAAAACCTTATAAGAGCGTTAAATCGTCGTAAAACAGTGAAAATACCAGAAAAACCTTAAAAGAGCGTTAAATCGTCTTAAAACGCTGGAGAATATAGAAAAACTATTGAAAAGTGTTTAATCGTCGTATTACACTAAAAATCATTGAAAAATCCTTAAAATTTCTCAAATCCTCGTTAAACAGTGAAAATACCAGAAAAACCTTATAAGAGCGTTAAATCGTCGTAAAACAGTGAAAATACCAGAAAAACCTTATAAGAGCGTCAAATCGTCGTAAAACAGTGAAAATTCCAGAAAAACCTTATAAGAGCGTTAAATCGTCGTAAAATAGTGACAATACCAGAAAAACCTCATAAGAGCGTTAAATCGTCGTTAAATAGTGACAATACCAGAAAAACCTTATAAGAGCGTTAAATGGTCTGAAAACGCTGGAAAATATAGAAAAACCATTAAAAAGTGTTAAATCGTCGAATTACACTAAAAATCATTGAAAAACCCTTAAAATTCGTCAAATCGTCGTAAAACAGTGAAAATATCAGAAAAACCTCATAAGAGCGTTAAATCGTCGTAAAACAGTGAAAATACCAGAAAAACCTTAAAAGAGCGTTAAATCGTCTTAAAACGCTGGAAAATATAGAAAAACCATTCAAAAGTGTTTAATCGTCGTATTACGCTAAAAATCATTGAAAACCCCTTAAAATTTGTCAAATCGTCGTAAGACAGTGAAAATAACAGAAAAGCCTTAAAAGAGCGTAAAATCGTCTTAAAACGCTGGAAAATATAGAAAAACCATTAAAAAGTGTTTAATAGTCATATTACACTAAAAATCATTGAATTACCCTTAAAATTTGTCAAATCGTCGTAAAATAGTGAAAATACCAGAAAAACCTTATAAGAGCGTTAAATCGTCGTAAAACAGTGAAAATACCAGAAAAACCTTATAAGAGCGTTAAATCATCGTAAAACAGTGATAATACCAGAAAAACCTTAAAAAAGCGTTAAATCGTCTTAAAACGCTGGAAAATATAGAAAAATCATTAAAAAGTGTTTAATCGTCATATTACACTAAAAATCATTGAATTACCCTTAAAATTTGTCAAATTGTCGTAAAATAGTGAGAATACCAGAAAAACCTTATAAGAGCGTTAAATCGTCGTAAAACAGTGAAAATACCAGAAAAACCTTCAAAGAGCGTAAAATCGTCGTAAAAATGTGAAAATACCAGAAAAACCTTATAAGAGCGTTAAATCGTCGTAAAAAGGTGAAAATACCAGAAAAACGTTAAAAGAGCGTTAAATCGTCTTAAAACGCTGGAAAATATAGAAAAACCATTAAAAAGTGTTTAATCGTCGTATTACACTAAAAATCATTGAAAAATCCTTAAAATTTCTCAAATCCTCGTAAAACAGTGAAAATACCAGAAAAACCTTATAAGAGCGTTAAATCGTCGTAAAACAGTGAAAATACCAGAAAAACCTTATAAGAGCGTCAAATCGTCGTAAAACAGTGAAAATACCTGAAAAACCTTATAAGAGCGTTAAATCGTCGTAAAATAGTGACAATACCAGAAAAACCTCATAAGAGCGTTAAATCGTCGTCAAATAGTGACAATACCAGAAAAACCTTATAAGAGCGTTAAATGGTCTGAAAACGCTGGAAAATATAGAAAAACCATTAAAAAGTGTTTAACCGTCGTATTACACTAAAAATCATTGAGAAACCCTTAACATTTGTCAAATCGTCGTAAAACAGTGAAAATACCAGATAAACCTGACAAGAGCGTTAAATCGTCGTAAAAATGTGAAAATACCAGAAAATCCTTAAAAGAGCGTTAAATCGTCTTGAAACGCTGGAAAATATAGAAAAACCATTAAAAAGTGTTTAATCGTCATATTACACTAAAAATCATTGAATTACCCTTAAAATTTGTCAAATTGTCGTAAATTAGTGAAAATACCAGAAAAACCTTATAAGAGCGTTAAATCGTCGTAAAACAGTGAAAATACCAGAAAAACCTTAAAAGAGCGTAAAATCGTCGTAAAAATGTGAAAATACCAGAAAAACCTTATAAGAGCATTAAATCGTCGTAAAACAGTGAAAATACCAGAAAAACCTTAAAAGAGCATTAAATCGTCTTAAAACGCTGGAAAATATAGAAAAACCATTAAAAAGTGTTTAATCGTCATATTACACTAAAAATCATTGAATTACCCTTAAAATTTGTCAAATTGTCGTAAAATAGTGAAAATACCAGAAAAACCTTATAAGAGCGTTAAATCGTCGTAAAACAGTGAAAATACCAGAAAAACCTTAAAAGAGCGTAAAATCGTCGTAAAACAGTGAAAATACCAGAAAAACCTAAAAAGAGCGTTAAATCGTCGTAAAACAGTGAAAATACCAGAAAAACCTTATAAGAGCGTTAAATTGTCTTAAAACGCTGGAAAATATAGAAAAACCATTAAAATGTGTTATATCGTCGAATAACACTAAAAATCATTGAAAAACCCTTAAAATTTGTCAAATCGTCGTAAAACAGTGAAAATACCAGAAAAGCCTTATAAGAGCGTTAAATCGTCGTAAATCAGTGAAAATACCAGAAAAACCTTATAAGAGCTTTAAATCGTCGTAAAAATGTGAAAATACCAGAAAAACCTTATAAGAGCGTTAAATCGTCGTAAAACAGTGAAAATACCAGAAAAACCTTATAAGAGCGTAAAATCGTCGTAAAACAACGAAAATACTATAAAAACCATATAAGAGCGTTAAATCGACGTAAAACAGTGAAAATACCAGAAAAACCTTAAAAGAGCGTTAAATCGTCGTAAAACAGTGAAAATACCAGAAAAACCTTATAAGAGCGTAAAATGGTCTTAAAACGCTGGAAAATATAGAAAAAGAATTAAAAAGTGTTTAATCGTCGAATTACACTAAAAATCATTGAATAACCCTTAAAATTTGTCAAATTGTCGTAAAATAGTGAAAATACCAGAAAAACCTTATAAGAGCGTTAAATCGTCGTAAAACCGTGAAAATACCAGAAAAACCTTCAAAGAGCGTAAAATCGTCGTAAAAATGTGAAAATACCAGAAAAACCTTATAAGAGCGTTAAATCGTCGTAAAACAGTGAAAATACCAGAAAAACCTTAAAAGAGCGTTAAATCGTCTTAAAACGCAGGAAAATATAGAAAAACCATTAAAAAGTGTTGAATCGTCGTATTACACTAAAAATCATTGAAAAATCCTTAAAATTTCTCAAATCCTCGTAAAACAGTGAAAATACCAGAAAAACCTTATAAGAGCGTTGAATCGTCGTAAAACAGTGAAAATACCAGAAAAACCTTATAAGAGCGTCAAATCGTCGTAAAACAGTGAAAATACCAGAAAAACCTTATAAAAGCGTTAAATCGTCGTAAAATAGTGACAATACCAGAAAAACCTTTTAAGAGCGTTAAATGGTCTTAAAACGCTGGAAAATATAAAAAACCATTAAAAAGTGTTTAATCGTCATATTACACTAAAAATCATTGAATTACTCTTAAAATTTGTCAAATTGTCGTAAAATAGTGAAAATACCAGAAAAACCTTATAAGAGCGTTAAATCGTCGTTAAACAGTGAAAATACCAGAAAAACCTTAAAAGATCGTAAAATCGTCGTAAAAATGTGAAAATACCAGAAAAACCTTATAAGAGCGTTAAATGGTCTTAAAACGCTGGAAAATATAGAAAACGAATTAAAAAGTGTTTAATCGTCGAATTACACTAAAAATCATTGAATAACCCTTAAAATTTGTCAAATTGTCGTAAAATAGTGAAAATACCAGAAAAACCTTATAAGAGCGTTAAATCGTCGTAAAAATGTGAAAATACCAGAAAAACCTTAAAAGAGCGTTAAATCGTCTTAAAACGCTGGAAAATATAGAAAAACCATTTAAAAGTGTTTAATCGTCGTATTACGCTAAAAATCATTGAAAACCCCTTAAAATTTGTCAAATCGTCGTAAGACAGTGAAAATAACAGAAAAGCCTTAAAAGAGCGTAAAATCGTCTTAAAACGCTGGAAAATATAGAAAAACCATTAAAAAGTGTTTAATCGTCATATTACACTAAAAATCATTGAATTACCCTTAAAATTTGTCAAATCGTCGTAAAATAGTGAAAATACCAGAAAAACCTTATAAGAGCGTTAAATCGTCGTAAAACAGTGAAAATACCAGAAAAACCTTCAAAGAGCGTAAAATCGTCGTAAAAATGTGAAAATACCAGAAAAACCTTATAAGAGCGTTAAATCGTCGTAAAAAGGTGAAAATACCAGAAAAACGTTAAAAGAGCGTTAAATCGTCTTAAAACGCTGGAAAATATAGAAAAACCATTAAAAAGTGTTTAATCGTCGTATTACACTAAAAATCATTGAAAAATCCTTAAAATTTCTCAAATCCTCGTAAAACAGTGAAAATACCAGAAAAACCTTATAAGAGCGTTAAATCGTCGTAAAACAGTAAAAATACCAGAAAAACCTTATAAGAGCGTCAAATCGTCGTAAAACAGTGAAAATACCAGAAAAACCTTATAAGAGCGTTAAATCGTCGTAAAATAGTGACAATACCAGAAAAACCTCATAAGAGCGTTAAATCGTCGTAAAATAGTGACAATACCAGAAAAACCTTATAAGAGCGTTAAATGGTCTGAAAACGCTGGAAAATATAGAAAAACCATTAAAAAGTGTTAAATCGTCGAATTACACTAAAAATCATTGAAAAACCCTTCAAATTCGTCAAATCGTCGTAAAACAGTGAAAATACCAGAAAAACCTTAAAAGAGCGTTAAATCGTCTTAAAACGCTGGAAAATATAGAAAAACCATTAAAAAGTGTTTAATCGTCGTATTACGCTAAAAATCATTGAAAACCCCTTAAAATTTGTCAAATCGTCCTAAAACAGTGAAAATAACAGAAAAGCCTTAAAAGAGCGTAAAATCGTCTTTAAACGCTGGAAAATATAGAAAAACCATTGAAAAGTGTTTAATCGTCATATTACACTAAAAATCATTGAATTACCCTTAAAATTTGTCAAATTGTCGTAAATTAGTGAAAATACCAGAAAAACCTTATAAGAGCGTTAAATCGTCGTAAAACAGTGAAAATACCAGAAAAACCTTAAAAGAGCGTAAAATCGTCGTAAAAATGTGAAAATACCAGAAAAACCTTATAAGAGCGTTAAATCGTCGTAAAACAGTGAAAATACCAGAAAAACCTTAAAAGAGCATTAAATCGTCTTAAAACGCTGGAAAATATAGAAAAACCATTAAAAAGTGTTTAATCGTCATATTACACTAAAAATCATTGAATTACCCTTAAAATTTGTCAAATTGTCGTAAATTAGTGAAAATACCAGAAAAACCTTATAAGAGCGTTAAATCGTCGTAAAACAGTGAAAATACCAGAAAAACCTTAAAAGAGCGTAAAATCGTCGTAAAAATGTGAAAATACCAGAAAAACCTTATAAGAGCGTTAAATCGTCGTAAAACAGTGAAAATACCAGAAAAACCTTAAAAGAGCATTAAATCGTCTTAAAACGCTGGAAAATATAGAAAAACCATTAAAAAGTGTTTAATCGTCATATTACACTAAAAATCATTGAATTACCCTTAAAATTTGTCAAATTGTCGTAAAATAGTGAAAATACCAGAAAAACCTTATAAGAGCGTTAAATCGTCGTAAAACAGTGAAAATACCAGAAAAACCTTAAAAGAGCGTAAAATCGTCGTAAAACAGTGAAAATACCAGAAAAACCTAAAAAGAGCGTTAAATCGTCGTAAAACAGTGAAAATACCAGAAAAACCTTATAAGAGCGTTAAATTGTCTTAAAACGCTGGAAATTATAGAAAAACCATTAAAATGTGTTATATCGTCGAATAACACTAAAAATCATTGAAAAACCCTTAAAATTTGTCAAATCGTCGTAAAACAGTGAAAATACCAGAAAAGCCTTATAAGAGCGTTAAATCGTCGTAAATCAGTGAAAATACCAGAAAAACCTTATAAGAGCTTTAAATCGTCGTAAAAATGTGAAAATACCAGAAAAACCTTATAAGAGCGTTAAATCGTCGTAAAACAGTGAAAATACCAGAAAAACCTTATAAGAGCGTAAAATCGTCGTAAAACAACGAAAATACTATAAAAACCATATAAGAGCGTTAAATCGACGTAAAACAGTGAAAATACCAGAAAAAACCTTAAAAGAGCGTTAAATCGTCGTAAAACAGTGAAAATACCAGAAAAACCTTATAAGAGCGTAAAATGGTCTTAAAACGCTGGAAAATATAGAAAAAGAATTAAAAAGTGTTTAATCGTCGAATTACACTAAAAATCATTGAATAACCCTTAAAATTTGTCAAATTGTCGTAAAATAGTGAAAATACCAGAAAAACCTTATAAGAGCGTTAAATCGTCGTAAAACCGTGAAAATAACAGAAAAACCTTCAAAGAGCGTAAAATCGTCGTAAAAATGTGAAAATACCAGAAAAACCTTATAAGAGCGTTAAATCGTCGTAAAACAGTGAAAATACCAGAAAAACCTTAAAAGAGCGTTAAATCGTCTTAAAACGCAGGAAAATATAGAAAAACCATTAAAAAGTGTTGAATCGTCGTATTACACTAAAAATCATTGAAAAATCCTTAAAATTTCTCAAATCCTCGTAAAACAGTGAAAATACCAGAAAAACCTTATAAGAGCGTTGAATCGTCGTAAAACAGTGAAAATACCAGAAAAACCTTATAAGAGCGTCAAATCGTCGTAAAACAGTGAAAATACCAGAAAAACCTTATAAAAGCGTTAAATCGTCGTAAAATAGTGACAATACCAGAAAAACCTCTTAAGAGCGTTAAATGGTCTTAAAACGCTGGAAAATATAAAAAACCATTAAAAAGTGTTTAATCGTCATATTACACTAAAAATCATTGAATTACTCTTAAAATTTGTCAAATTGTCGTAAAATAGTGAAAATACCAGAAAAACCTTATAAGAGCGTTAAATCGTCGTTAAACAGTGAAAATACCAGAAAAACCTTAAAAGATCGTAAAATCGTCGTAAAAATGTGAAAATACCAGAAAAACCTTATAAGAGCGTTAAATGGTCTTAAAACGCTGGAAAATATAGAAAACGAATTAAAAAGTGTTTAATCGTCGAATTACACTAAAAATCATTGAATAACCCTTAAAATTTGTCAAATTGTCGTAAAATAGTGAAAATACCAGAAAAACCTTATAAGAGCGTTAAATCGTCGTAAAAATGTGAAAATACCAGAAAAACCTTAAAAGAGCGTTAAATCGTCTTAAAACGCTGGAAAATATAGAAAAACCATTTAAAAGTGTTTAATCGTCGTATTACGCTAAAAATCATTGAAAACCC
The DNA here is from genome assembly GCF_061612785.1 of Hesperophylax consimilis. NCBI lineage: Eukaryota > Metazoa > Arthropoda > Insecta > Trichoptera > Limnephilidae > Hesperophylax > Hesperophylax consimilis. Next base: position 28,787,142 of record NC_142862.1, read on the forward strand.
CTTAAAATTTGTCAAATCGTCGTAAGACAGTGAAAATAACAGAAAAGCCTTAAAAGAGCGTAAAATCGTCTTAAAACGCTGGAAAATATAGAAAAACCATTAAAAAGTGTTTAATCGTCATATTACACTAAAAATCATTGAATTACCCTTAAAATTTGTCAAATCGTCGTAAAATAGTGAAAATACCAGAAAAACCTTATAAGAGCGTTAAATCGTCGTAAAACAGTGAAAATACCAGAAAAACCTTCAAAGAGCGTAAAATCGTCGTAAAAATGTGAAAATACCAGAAAAACCTTATAAGAGCGTTTAATCGTCGTAAAAAGGTGAAAATACCAGAAAAACGTTAAAAGAGCGTTAAATCGTCTTAAAACGCTGGAAAATATAGAAAAACCATTAAAAAGTGTTTAATCGTCGTATTACACTAAAAATCATTGAAAAATCCTTAAAATTTCTCAAATCCTCGTAAAACAGTGAAAATACCAGAAAAACCTTATAAGAGCGTTAAATCGTCGTAAAACAGTAAAAATACCAGAAAAACCTTATAAGAGCGTCAAATCGTCGTAAAACAGTGAAAATACCAGAAAAACCTTATAAGAGCGTTAAATCGTCGTAAAATAGTGACAATACCAGAAAAACCTCATAAGAGCGTTAAATCGTCGTAAAATAGTGACAATACCAGAAAAACCTTATAAGAGCGTTAAATGGTCTGAAAACGCTGGAAAATATAGAAAAACCATTAAAAAGTGTTAAATCGTCGAATTACACTAAAAATCATTGAAAAACCCTTCAAATTCGTCAAATCGTCGTAAAACAGTGAAAATACCAGAAAAACCTTAAAAGAGCGTTAAATCGTCTTAAAACGCTGGAAAATATAGAAAAACCATTAAAAAGTGTTTAATCGTCGTATTACGCTAAAAATCATTGAAAACCCCTTAAAATTTGTCAAATCGTCCTAAAACAGGGAAAATAACAGAAAAGCCTTAAAAGAGCGTAAAATCGTCTTAAAACGCTGGAAAATATAAAAAAACCATTGAAAAGTGTTTAATCGTCATATTACACTAAAAATCATTGAATTACCCTTAAAATTTGTCAAATTGTCGTAAAATAGTGAAAATACCAGAAAAACCTTATAAGAGCGTTAAATCGTCGTAAAACAGTGAAAATACCAGAAAAACCTTATAAGAGCGTTAAATCGTCGTAAAACAGTGATAATACCAGAAAAACCTTAAAAGAGCGTTAAATCGTCTTAAAACGCTGGAAAATATAGAAAAACCATTAAAAAGTGTTTAATCGTCATATTACACTAAAAATCATTGAATTACCCTTAAAATTTGTCAAATTGTCGTAAAATAGTGAAAATACCAGAAAAACCTTATAAGAGCGTTAAATCGTCGTAAAACAGTGAAAATACCAGAAAAACCTTAAAAGAGCGTAAAATCGTCGTAAAAATGTGAAAATACCAGAAAAACCTTATAAGAGCGTTAAATCGTCGTAAAACTGTGAAAATACCGAAAAAACCTTAAAAAGGCGTTAAATCGTCTTAAAACGCTGGAAAATATAGAAAAACCATTAAAAAGTGTTTAATCGTTGTATTACACTAAAAATCATTGAAAAATCCTTAAAATTTCTCAAATCCTCGTAAAACAGTGAAAATACCAGAAAAACCTTATAAGAGCGTTAAATCGTCGTAAAACAGTGAAAATACCAGAAAAACCTTAAAAGAGCGTCAAATCGTCTTAAAACGCTGGAAAATATAGAAAAACCATTAAAAAGTGTTTAATCGTCATATTACACTAAAAATCATTGAATTACCCTTAAAATTTGTCAAATTGTCGTAAAATAGTGAAAATACCAGAAAAACCTTATAAGAGCGTTAAATCGTCGTAAAACAGTGAAAATACCAGAACAACCTTAAAAGAGCGTTCAATCGTCTTAAAACGCTGGAAAATATAGAAAAACCATTAAAAAGTGTTTAAACGTCGTATAACACTAAAAATCATTGAAAAATCCTTAAAATTTCTCAAATCCTCGTAAAACAGTGAAAATACCAGAAAAACCTTATAAGAGCGTTAAATCGTCGTAAAACAGTGAAAATACCAGAAAAACCTTATAAGAGCGTCAAATCGTCGTAAAACAGTGAAAATACCAGAAAAACCATATAAGAGCGTTAAATCGTCGTAAAATAGTGACAATACCAGAAAAACCTCATAAGAGCGTTTAATCGTCGTAAAATAGTGACAATACCAGAAAAACCTTATAAGAGCGTTAAATGGTCTGAAAACGCTGGAAAATATAGGAAAACCATTAAAAAGTGTTAAATCGTCGAATTACACTAAAAATCATTGAAAAACCCTTAAAATTCGTCAAATCGTCGTAAAACAGTGAAAATATCAGAAAAACCTCATATGAGCGTTAAATCGTCGTAAAACAGTGAAAATACCAGAAAAAACCTTAAAAGAGCGTAAAATCGTCTTAAAACGCTGGAAAATATAGAAAAACCATTAAAAAGTGTTTAATCGTCATATTACACTAAAAATCATTGAATTACCCTGAAAATTTGTCAAATTGTCGTAAAATAGTGAAAATACCAGAAAAACCTTATAAGAGCGTTAAATCGTCGTAAAACAGTGAAAATACCAGAAAAACCTTATAAGAGCGTTAAATCGTCGTAAAACAGTGATAATACCAGAAAAACCTTAAAAGAGCGTTAAATCGTCTTAAAACGCTGGAAAATATAGAAAAATCATTAAAAAGTGTTTAATCGTCATATTACACTAAAAATCATTGAATTACACTTAAAATTTGTCAAATTGTCGTAAAATAGTGAAAATACCAGAAAAACCTTATAAGAGCGTTAAATCGTCGTAAAACAGTGAAAATACCAGAAAAACCTTCAAAGAGCGTAAAATCGTCGTAAAAATGTAAAAATACCAGAAAAACCTTATAAGAGCGTTAAATCGTCGTAAAAAGGTGAAAATACCAGAAAAACGTTAAAAGAGCGTTCAATCGTCTTAAAACGCTGGAAAATATAGAAAAACCATTAAAAAGTGTTTAATCGTCGTATTACACTAAAAATCATTGAAAAATCCTTAAAATTTCTCAAATCCTCGTAAAACAGTGAAAATACCAGAAAAACCTTATAAGAGCGTTAAATCGTCGTAAAACAGTGAAAATACCAGAAAAACCTTATAAGAGCGTCAGATCGTCGTAAAACAGTGAAAATACCAGAAAAACCTTATAAGAGCGTTAAATCGTCGTAAAATAGTGACAATACCAGAAAAACCTCATAAGAGCGTTAAATCGTCGTAAAATAGTGACAATACCAGAAAAACCTTATAAGAGCGTTAAATGGACTGAAAACGCTGGAAAATATAGAAAAACCATTAAAAAGTGTTAAATCGTCGAATTACAGTAAAAATCATTGAAAAACACTTCAAATTCGTCAAATCGTCGTAAAACAGTGAAAATATCAGAAAAACCTCATAAGAGCGTTAAATCGTCGTAAAACAGTGAAAATACCAGAAAAACCTTAAAAGAGCGTAAAATCGTCGTAAAAATGTGAAAATACCAGAAAAACCTTAAAAGAGCGTTAAATCGTCTTAAAACGCTGGAAAATATAGAAAAACCATTAAAAAGTGTTTAATCGTCGTATTACACTAAAAATCATTGAAAAATCCTTAAAATTTCTCAAATCCTCGTAAAACGATGAAAATACCAGAAAAACCTTATAAGAGCGTTAAATCGTCGTAAAACAGTGAAAATACCAGAAACACCTTAAAACAGCGTTAAATCGTCTTAAAACGCTGGAAAATATAGAAAAACCATTAAAAAGTGTTTAATCGTCGTATTACACTAAAAATCATTGAAAAATCCTTAAAATTTCTCAAATCCTCGTAAAACAGTGAAAATACCAGAAAAACCTTATAAGAGCGTTAAATCGTCGTAAAACAGTGAAAATACCAGAAAAACCTTATAAGAGCGTCAGATCGTCGTAAAACAGTGAAAATACCAGAAAAACCTTATAAGAGCGTTAAATCGTCGTAAAATACTGACAATACCAGAAAAACCTCATAAGAGCGTTAAATCGTCGTAAAATAGTGACAATACCAGAAAAACCTTATAAGAGCGTTAAATCGTCTTAAAACGCTGGAAAATATAGAAAAACCATTAAAAAGTGTTTAATCGTCGTATTACGCTAAAAATCATTGAAAACCCCTTAAAATTTGTCAAATCGTCGTAAAACAGTGAAAATACCAGATAAACCTGACAAGAGCGTGAAATCGTCGTAAAACAGTGAAAATACCAGAAAAACCTTATAAGAGCGTTAAATCGTCGTAAAACAGTGAAAATACCAAAAAAACCTTATAAAAGCGGTAAATCGTCTTAAAACGCCGGAAAATATAGAAAATCCATTAAAAAGTGTTTAATCGTCATATTACACTAAAAATCATTGAATTACTCTAAAAATTTGTCAAATTGTCGTAAAATAGTGAAAATACCAGAAAAACCTTATAAGAGCGTTAAATCGTCGTTAAACAGTGAAAATACCAGAAAAACCTTAAAAGATCGTAAAATCGTCGTTAAAATGTGAAAATACCAGAAAAACCTTATAAGAGCGTTAAATGGTCTTAAAACGCTGGAAAATATAGAAAACGAATTAAAAAGTGTTTAATCGTCGAATTACACTAAAAATCATTGAATAACCCTTAAAATTTGTCAAATTGTCGTAAAATAGTGAAAATACCAGAAAAACCTTATAAGAGCGTTAAATCGTCGTAAAAATGTGAAAATACCAGAAAAACCTTAAAAGAGCGTAAAATCGTCGTAAAAATGTGAAAATACCAGAAAAACCTTATAAGAGCGTTAAATCGTCGTAAAACAGTGAAAATACCAGAAAAACCTTCAAAGAGCGTAAAATCGTCTTAAAACGCTGGAAAATATAGAAAAACCATTAAAAAGTGTTTAATCGTCGTATTACACTAAAAATCATTGAAAAATCCTTAAAATTTCTCAAATCCTCGTAAAACAGTGAAAATACCAGAAAAACCTTATAAGAGCGTTAAATCGTCGTAAAACAGTGAAAATACCAGAAAAACCTTATAAGAGCGTCAAATCGTCGTAAAACAGTGAAAATACCAGAAAAACCTTATAAGAGCGTTAAATCGTCGTAAAATAGTGACAATACCAGAAAAACCTCATAAGAGCGTTAAATCGTCGTAAAATAGTGACAATACCAGAAAAACCTTATAAGAGCGTTAAATGGTCTGAAAACGCTGGAAAATATAGAAAAACCATTAAAAAGTGTTAAATCGTCGAATTACACTAAAAATCATTGAAAAACCCTTCAAATTCGTCAAATCGTCGTAAAACAGTGAAAATATCAGAAAAACCTCATAAGAGCGTTAAATCGTCGTAAAACAGTGAAAATACCAGAAAAACCTTAAAAGAGCGTTAAATCGTCTTAAAACGCTGGAAAATATAGAAAAACCATTAAAAAGTGTTTAATCGTCGTATTACGCTAAAAATCATTGAAAACCCCTTAAAATTTGTCAAATCGTCCTAAAACAGTGAAAATAACAGAAAAGCCTTAAAAGAGCGTAAAATCGTCTTAAAACGCTGGAAAATATAGAAAAACCATTAAAAAGTGTTTAATCGTCATATTACACTAAAAATCATTGAATTACCCTTAAAATTTGTCAAATTGTCGTAAAATAGTGAAAATACCAGAAAAACCTTATAAGAGCGTTAAATCGTCGTAAAACAGTGAAAATACCAGATAAACCTTATAAGAGCGTTAAATCGTCGTAAAACAGTGATAATACCAGAAAAACCTTAAAAGAGCGTTAAATCGTCTTAAAACGCTGGAAAATATAGAAAAACCATTAAAAAGTGTTTAATCGTCATATTACACTAAAAATCATTGAATTACCCTTAAAATTTGTCAAATTGTCGTAAAATAGTGAAAATACCAGAAAAACCTTATAAGAGCGTTAAATCGTCGTAAAACAGTGAAAATACCAGAAAAACCTTTTAAGAGCGTTAAATCGTCGTAAAACTGTGAAAATACCAGAAAAACCATAAAAGAGCGTTAAATCGTCTTAAAACGCTGGAAAATATAGAAAAACCATTAAAAAGTGTTTAATCGTCGTATTACACTAAAAATCATTGAAAAATCCTTAAAATTTCTCAAATCCTCGTAAAACAGTGAAAATACCAGAAAAACCTTATAAGAGCGTTAAATCGTCGTAAAACAGTGAAAATACCAGAAAAACCTTAAAAGAGCGTCAAATCGTCTTAAAACGCTGGAAAATATAGAAAAACCATTAAAAAGTGTTTAATCGTCATATTACACTAAAAATCATTGAATTACCCTTAAAATTTGTCAAATTGTAGTAAAATAGTGAAAATACCAGAAAAACCTTATAAGAGCGTTAAATCGTCGTAAAACAGTGAAAATACCAGAAAAACCTTAAAAGAGCGTAAAATCGTCGTAAAAATGTGAAAATACCAGAAAAACATTATAAGAGCGTTAAATGGTCTTAAAAGGCTGGAAAATATAGAAAAAGAATTAAAAAGTGTTTAATCGTCGAATTACACTAAATATCATTGAATAACCCTTAAAATTTGTCAAATTGTCGTAAACTGGTGAAAATACCAGAAAAACCTTATAAGAGCGTTAAATCGTCGTAAAAATGTGAAAATACCAGAAAAACCTTAAAAGAGCGTAAAATCGTCGTAAAAATGTGAAAATACCAGAAAAACCTTATAAGAGCGTTAAATCGTCGTAAAACAGTGAAAATACCAGAAAAACCTTAAAAGAGCGTAAAATCGTCGTAAAAATGTGAAAATACCAGAAAAACCTTATAAGAGCGTTAAATCGTCGTAAAACAGTGAAAATACCAGAAAAACCTTAAAAGAGCGTTAAATCGTCTTAAAACGCTGGAAAATATAGAAAAACCATTAAAAAGTGTTTAATCGTCGTATAACACTAAAAATCATTGAAAAATCCTTAAAATTTCTCAAATCCTCGTAAAACAGTGAAAATACCAGAAAAACCTTATAAGAGCGTTAAATCGTCGTAAAACAGTGAAAATACCAGAAAAACCTTATAAGAGCGTCAAATCGTCGTAAAACAGTGAAAATACCAGAAAAACCTTATAAGAGCGTTAAATCGTCGTAAAATAGTGACAATACCAGAAAAACCTCATAAGAGCGTTTAATCGTCGTAAAATAGTGACAATACCAGAAAAACCTTATAAGAGCGTTAAATGGTCTGAAAACGCTGGAAAATATAGGAAAACCATTAAAAAGTGTTAAATCGTCGAATTACACTAAAAATCATTGAAAAACCCTTAAAATTCGTCAAATCGTCGTAAAACAGTGAAAATATCAGAAAAACCTCATAAGAGCGTTAAATCGTCGTAAAACAGTGAAAATACCAGAAAAACCTTAAAAGAGCGTAAAATCGTCTTAAAACGCTGGAAAATATAGAAAAACCATTAAAAAGTGTTTAATCGTCATATTACACTAAAAATCATTGAATTACCCTTAAAATTTGTCAAATTGTCGTAAAATAGTGAAAATACCAGAAAAACCTTATAAGAGCGTTAAATCGTCGTAAAACAGTGAAAATACCAGAAAAACCTTATAAGAGCGTTAAATCGTCGTAAAACAGTGAAAATACCAGAAAAACCTTATAAGAGCGTTAAATCGTCGTAAAACAGTGATAATACCAGAAAAACCTTAAAAGAGCGTTAAATCGTCTTAAAACGCTGGAAAATATAGAAAAATCATTAAAAAGTGTTTAATCGTCATATTACACTAAAAATCATTGAATTACACTTAAAATTTGTCAAATTGTCGTAAAATAGTGAAAATACCAGAAAAACCTTATAAGAGCGTTAAATCGTCGTAAAACAGTGAAAATACCAGAAAAACCTTCAAAGAGCGTAAAATCGTCGTAAAAATGTGAAAATACCAGAAAAACCTTATAAGAGCGTTAAATCGTCGTAAAAAGGTGAAAATACCAGAAAAACGTTAAAAGAGCGTTAAATCGTCTTAAAACGCTGGAAAATATAGAAAAACCATTAAAAAGTGTTTAATCGTCGTATTACACTAAAAATCATTGAAAAATCCTTAAAATTTCTCAAATCCTCGTAAAACAGTGAAAATACCAGAAAAACCTTATAAGAGCGTTAAATCGTCGTAAAACAGTGAAAATACCAGAAAATCCTTATAAGAGCGTCAGATCGTCGTAAAACAGTGAAAATACCAGAAAAACCTTATAAGAGCGTTAAATCGTCGTAAAATAGTGACAATACCAGAAAAACCTCATAAGAGCGTTAAATCGTCGTAAAATAGTGACAATACCAGAAAAACCTTATAAGAGCGTTAAATGGACTGAAAACGCTGGAAAATATAGAAAAACCATAAAAAAGTGTTAAATCGTCGAATTACAGTAAAAATCATTGAAAAACCCTTCAAATTCGTCAAATCGTCGTAAAACAGTGAAAATATCAGAAAAACCTCATAAGAGCGTTAAATCGTCGTAAAACAGTGAAAATACCAGAAAAACCTTAAAAGAGCGTAAAATCGTCGTAAAAATGTGAAAATACCAGAAAAACCTAAAAAGAGCGTTAAATCGTCTTAAAACGCTGGAAAATATAGAAAAACCATTAAAAAGTGTTTAAACAGTGAAAATACCAGAAAAACCTTATAAGAGCGTTAAATCGTCGTAAAACAGTGAAAATACCAGAAAAACCTTATAAGAGCGTTAAATCGTCGTAAAACAGTGAAAATACCAGAAAAACCTTATAAGAGCGTTAAATCGTCGTAAAACAGTGATAATACCAGAAAAACCTTAAAAGAGCGTTAAATCGTCTTAAAACGCTGGAAAATATAGAAAAATCATTAAAAAGTGTTTAATCGTCATATTACACTAAAAATCATTGAATTACACTTAAAATTTGTCAAATTGTCGTAAAATAGTGAAAATACCAGAAAAACCTTATAAGAGCGTTAAATCGTCGTAAAACAGTGAAAATACCAGAAAAACCTTCAAAGAGCGTAAAATCGTCGTAAAAATGTGAAAATACCAGAAAAACCTTATAAGAGCGTTAAATCGTCGTAAAAAGGTGAAAATACCAGAAAAACGTTAAAAGAGCGTTAAATCGTCTTAAAACGCTGGAAAATATAGAAAAACCATTAAAAAGTGTTTAATCGTCGTATTACACTAAAAATCATTGAAAAATCCTTAAAATTTCTCAAATCCTCGTAAAACAGTGAAAATACCAGAAAAACCTTATAAGAGCGTTAAATCGTCGTAAAACAGTGAAAATACCAGAAAAACCTTATAAGAGCGTCAGATCGTCGTAAAACAGTGAAAATACCAGAAAAACCTTATAAGAGCGTTAAATCGTCGTAAAATAGTGACAATACCAGAAAAACCTCATAAGAGCGTTAAATCGTCGTAAAATAGTGACAATACCAGAAAAACCTTATAAGAGCGTTAAATGGACTGAAAACGCTGGAAAATATAGAAAAACCATAAAAAAGTGTTAAATCGTCGAATTACAGTAAAAATCATTGAAAAACCCTTCAAATTCGTCAAATCGTCGTAAAACAGTGAAAATATCAGAAAAACCTCATAAGAGCGTTAAATCGTCGTAAAACAGTGAAAATACCAGAAAAACCTTAAAAGAGCGTAAAATCGTCGTAAAAATGTGAAAATACCAGAAAAACCTAAAAAGAGCGTTAAATCGTCTTAAAACGCTGGAAAATATAGAAAAACCATTAAAAAGTGTTTAAACAGTGAAAATACCAGAAAAACCTTATAAGAGCGTTAAATCGTCGTAAAACAGTGAAAATACCAGAAAAACCTTATAAGAGCGTCAAATCGTCGTAAAACAGTGAAAATACCAGAAAAACCTTAAAAGAGCGTAAAATCGTCGTAAAAATGTGACAATACCAGAAAAACCTCATAAGAGCGTTAAATCGTCGTAAAATAGTGACAATACCAGAAAAACCTTAAAAGAGCGTAAAATCGTCGTAAAAATGTGAAAATACCAGAAAAACCTTATAAGAGCGTTAAATCGTCGTAAAACAGTGAAAATACCAGAAAAACCTTAAAAGAGCGTTAAATCGTCTTAAAACGCTGGAAAATATAGAAAAACCATTAAAAAGTGTTTAATCGTCGTATAACACTAAAAATCATTGAAAAATCCTTAAAATTTCTCAAATCCTCGTAAAACAGTGAAAATACCAGAAAAACCTTATAAGAGCGTTAAATCGTCGTAAAACAGTGAAAATACCAGAAAAACCTTATAAGAGCGTCAAATCGTCGTAAAACAGTGAAAATACCAGAAAAACCTTATAAGAGCGTTAAATCGTCGTAAAATAGTGACAATACCAGAAAAACCTCATAAGAGCGTTTAATCGTCGTAAAATAGTGACAATACCAGAAAAACCTTATAAGAGCGTTAAATGGTCTGAAAACGCTGGAAAATATAGGAAAACCATTAAAAAGTGTTAAATCGTCGAATTACACTAAAAATCATTGAAAAACCCTTAAAATTCGTCAAATCGTCGTAAAACAGTGAAAATATCAGAAAAACCTCATAAGAGCGTTAAATCGTCGTAAAACAGTGAAAATACCAGAAAAACCTTAAAAGAGCGTAAAATCGTCTTAAAACGCTGGAAAATATAGAAAAACCATTAAAAAGTGTTTAATCGTCATATTACACTAAAAATCATTGAATTACCCTTAAAATTTGTCAAATTGTCGTAAAATAGTGAAAATACCAGAAAAACCTTATAAGAGCGTTAAATCGTCGTAAAACAGTGAAAATACCAGAAAAACCTTATAAGAGCGTTAAATCGTCGTAAAACAGTGAAAATACCAGAAAAACCTTATAAGAGCGTTAAATCGTCGTAAAACAGTGATAATACCAGAAAAACCTTAAAAGAGCGTTAAATCGTCTTAAAACGCTGGAAAATATAGAAAAATCATTAAAAAGTGTTTAATCGTCATATTACACTAAAAATCATTGAATTACACTTAAAATTTGTCAAATTGTCGTAAAGTAGTGAAAATACCAGAAAAACCTTATAAGAGCGTTAAATCGTCGTAAAACAGTGAAAATACCAGAAAAACCTTCAAAGAGCGTAAAATCGTCGTAAAAATGTGAAAATACCAGAAAAACCTTATAAGAGCGTTAAATCGTCGTAAAAAGGTGAAAATACCAGAAAAACGTTAAAAGAGCGTTAAATCGTCTTAAAACGCTGGAAAATATAGAAAAACCATTAAAAAGTGTTTAATCGTCGTATTACACTAAAAATCATTGAAAAATCCTTAAAATTTCTCAAATCCTCGTAAAACAGTGAAAATACCAGAAAAACCTTATAAGAGCGTTAAATCGTCGTAAAACAGTGAAAATACCAGAAAAACCTTATAAGAGCGTCAGATCGTCGTAAAACAGTGAAAATACCAGAAAAACCTTATAAGAGCGTTAAATCGTCGTAAAATAGTGACAATACCAGAAAAACCTCATAAGAGCGTTAAATCGTCGTAAAATAGTGACAATACCAGAAAAACCTTATAAGAGCGTTAAATGGACTGAAAACGCTGGAAAATATAGAAAAACCATAAAAAAGTGTTAAATCGTCGAATTACAGTAAAAATCATTGAAAAACCCTTCAAATTCGTCAAATCGTCGTAAAACAGTGAAAATATCAGAAAAACCTCATAAGAGCGTTAAATCGTCGTAAAACAGTGAAAATACCAGAAAAACCTTAAAAGAGCGTAAAATCGTCGTAAAAATGTGAAAATACCAGAAAAACCTTAAAAGAGCGTTAAATCGTCTTAAAACGCTGGAAAATATAGAAAAACCATTAAAAAGTGTTTAAACAGTGAAAATACCAGAAAAACCTTATAAGAGCGTTAAATCGTCGTAAAACAGTGAAAATACCAGAAAAACCTTATAAGAGCGTCAAATCGTCGTAAAACAGTGAAAATACCAGAAAAACCTTATAAGAGCGTTAAATCGTCGTAAAATAGTGACAATACCAGAAAAACCTCATAAGAGCGTTAAATCGTCGTAAAATAGTGACAATACCAGAAAAACCTTATAAGAGCGTAAAATGGTCTGAAAACGCTGGAAAATATAGAAAAACCATTAAAAAGTGTTAAATCGTCGAATTACACTAAAAATCATTGAAAAACCCTTAAAATTTGTCAAATCGTCGTAAAACAGTGAAAATAACAGAAAAGCCTTAAAAGAGCGTAAAATCGTCTTAAAACTCTGGAAAATATAGAAAAACCATTAAAAAGTGTTTAATCGTCATATTACACTAAAAATCATTGAATTACCCTTAAAATTTGTCAAATTGTCGTAAAATAGTGAAAATACCAGAAAAACCTTATAAGAGCGTTAAATCGTCGTAAAACAGTGAAAATACCAGAAAAACCTTCTAAGAGCGTTAAATCGTCGAAAAACAGTGATAATACCAGAAAAACCTTAAAAGAGCGTTAAATCGTCTTAAAACGCTGGAAAATATAGAAAAACCATTAAAAAGTGTTTAATCGTCATATTACACTAAAAATCATTGAATTACCCTTAAAATTTGTCAAATTGTCGTAAAATAGTGAAAATACCAGAAAAACCTTATAAGAGCGTTAAATCGTCGTAAAACAGTGAAAATACCAGAAAAACCTTAAAAGAGCGTAAAATCGTCGTAAAAATGTGAAAATACCAGAAAAACCTTATAAGAGCGTTAAATCGTCGTAAAACAGTGAAAATACCAGAAAAACCTTAAAAGAGCGTTAAATCGTCTTAAAACGCTGGAAAATATAGAAAAACCATTAAAAAGTGTTTAATCGTCGTATTACACTAAAAATCATTGAAAAATCCTTAAAATTTCTCAAATCCTCGTAAAACAGTGAAAATACCAGAAAAACCTTATAAGAGCGTTAAATCGTCGTAAAACAGTGAAAATACCAGAAAAACCTTAAAAGAGCGTTAAATCGTCTTAAAACGCTGGAAAATATAGAAAAACCATTAAAAAGTGTTTAATCGTCGTATTACACTAAAAATCATTGAAAAATCCTTAAAATTTCTCAAATCCTCGTAAAACAGTGAAAATACCAGAAAAACCTTATAAGAGCGTTAAATCGTCGTAAAACAGTGAAAATACCAGAAAAACCTTAAAAGAGCGTTAAATCGTCTTAAAACGCTGGAAAATATAGAAAAACCATTAAAAAGTGTTTAATCGTCGTATTACGCTAAAAATCATTGAAAACCCCTTAAAATTTGTCAAATCGTCGTAAAACAGTGAAAATAACAGAAAAGCCTTAAAAGAGCGTAAAATCGTCTTAAAACTCTGGAAAATATAGAAAAACCATTAAAAAGTGTTTAATCGTCATATTACACTAAAAATCATTGAATTACCCTTAAAATTTGTCAAATTGTCGTAAAATAGTGAAAATACCAGAAAAACCTTATAAGAGCGTTAAATCGTCGTAAAACAGTGAAAATACCAGAAAAACCTTCTAAGAGCGTTAAATCGTCGAAAAACAGTGATAATACCAGAAAAACCTTAAAAGAGCGTTAAATCGTCTTAAAACGCTGGAAAATATAGAAAAACCATTAAAAAGTGTTTAATCGTCATATTACACTAAAAATCATTGAATTACCCTTAAAATTTGTCAAATTGTCGTAAAATAGTGAAAATACCAGAAAAACCTTATAAGAGCGTTAAATCGTCGTAAAACAGTGAAAATACCAGAAAAACCTTAAAAGAGCGTAAAATCGTCGTAAAAATGTGAAAATACCAGAAAAACCTTATTAGAGCGTTAAATCGTCGTAAAACAGTGAAAATACCAGAAAAACCTTAAAAGAGCGTTAAATCGTCTTAAAACGCTGGAAAATATAGAAAAACCATTAAAAAGTGTTTAATCGTCATATTACACTAAAAATCATTGAATTACCCTTAAAATTTGTCAAATTGTCGTAAAATAGTGAAAATACCAGAAAAACCTTATAAGAGCGTTAAATCGTCGTAAAACAGTGAAAATACCAGAAAAACCCTTTCAGAGCGTCAAATCGTCGTAAAACAGTGAAAATACCAGAAAAACCTTATAAGAGCGTTAAATCGTCGTAAAATAGTGACAATACCAGAAAAACCTCATAAGAGCGTTAAATCGTCGTAAAATAGTGACAATACCAGAAAAACCTTATAAGAGCGTAAAATGGTCTGAAAACGCTGGAAAATATAGAAAAACCATTAAAAAGTGTTAAATCGTCGAATTACACTAAAAATCATTGAAAAACCCTTAAAATTCGTCAAATCGTCGTAAAACAGTGAAAATATCAGAAAAACCTCATAAGAGCGTTAAATCGTCGTAAAACAGTGAAAATACCAGAAAAACCTTAAAAGAGCGTTAAATCGTCTTAAAACGCTGGAAAATATAGAAAAACCATTAAAAAGTGTTTAATCGTCGTATTACGCTAAAAATCATTGAAAACCCCTGAAAATTTGTCAAATCGTCGTAAAACAGTGAAAATAACAGAAAAGCCTTAAAAGAGCGTAAAATCGTCTTAAAACGCTGGAAAATATAGAAAAACCATTAAAAAGTGTTTAATCGTCATATTACACTAAAAATCATTGAATTACCCTTAAAATTTGTCAAATTGTCGTAAAATAGTGAAAATACCAGAAAAACCTTATAAGAGCGTTAAATCGTCGTAAAACAGTGAAAATACCAGAAAAACCTTATAAGAGCGTTAAATCGTCGTAAAACACTTATACCAGAAAAACCTTAAAAGAGCGTTAAATCGTCTTAAAACGCTGGAAAATATAGAAAAACCATTAAAAAGTGTTTAATCGTCATATTACACTAAAAATCATTGAATTACCCTTAAAATTTGTCAAATCGTCGTAAAACAGTGAAAATAACAGAAAAGCCTTATAAGAGCGTTAAATCGTCGTCAATCAGTGAAAATACGAGAAAAACCTTATAAAGGCGTCAAATCGTCGTAAAACAGTGAAAATACCAGAAAAACCTTATAAGAGCGTTAAATCGTCGTAAAATAGTGACAATACAAGAAAAACCTCATTAGAGCGTTAAATCGTCGTAAAATAGTGAAAATACCAGAAAAACCTTAAAAGAGCGTTAAATGGTCTGAAAACGCTGGAAAATATAGAAAAACCATTAAAAAGTGTTAAATCGTCGAATTACACTAAAAATCATTGAAAAACCCTTAAAATTTGTCAAATCGTCGTAAAACAGTGAAAATATCAGAAAAACCTTATAAGAGCGTTAAATCGTCGTAAAACAGTGAAAATACCAGAAAAACCTTTAAAGAGCGTTAAATCGTCTTAAAACGCTGGAAAATATAGAAAAACCAATAAAAAGTGTTTAATCGTCGTATTACGCTAAAAATCATTTAAAACCCCTTAAAATTTGTCAAATCGTCGTAAAACAGTGAAAATAACAGAAAAGCCTTATAAAAGCGTTAAATCGTCGTCAATCAGTGAAAATACGAGAAAAACCTGATAAAGGCGTTAAATCGTCGTAAAACAGTGGAAATACCAGAAAAACCTTATAAGAGCGTTAAATCGTCGTTAAACAGTGAAAACACAAGGAAAAACATTATAAGAGCGTTTAATCGTCGTTAAATAGTGACAATACCAGAAAAACCTTATAAGAGCGTTAAATGGTCTTAAAACGCTGGAAAATATAGAAAAACCATTAAAAAGTGTTTTAACCGTCGTATTACACTTAAAATCATTGAGAAACCCTTTAAATTTGTCAAATCGTCGTAAAACAGTGAAAATACCAGAAAAACCTTATAAGAGCGTTAAATCGTCGTAAAACAGTGAAAATACCAGAAAAACCCTTTCAGAGCGTCAAATCGTCGTAAAACAGTGAAAATACCAGAAAAACCTTATAAGAGCGTTAAATCGTCGTAAAATAGTGACAATACCAGAAAAACCTCATAAGAGCGTTAAATCGTCGTAAAATAGTGACAATACCAGAAAAACCTTATAAGAGCGTAAAATTGTCTGAAAACGCTGGAAAATATAGAAAAACCATTAAAAAGTGTTAAATCGTCGAATTACACTAAAAATCATTGAAAAACCCTTAAAATTCGTCAAATCGTCGTAAAACAGTGAAAATATCAGAAAAACCTCATAAGAGCGTTAAATCGTCGTAAAACAGTGAAAATACCAGAAAAACCTTAAAAGAGCGTTAAATCGTCTTAAAACGCTGGAAATTACGTATTACGCTAAAAATCATTGAAAACCCCTTAAAATTTGTCAAATCGTCGTAAAACAGTGAAAATAACAGAAAAGCCTTAAAAGAGCGTAAAATCGTCTTAAAACGCTGGAAAATATAGAAAAACCATTAAAAAGTGTTTAATCGTCATATTACATTAAAAATCATTGAATTACACTTAAAATTTGTCAAATTGTCGTAAAATAGTGAAAATACCAGAAAAACCTTATAAGAGCGTTAAATCGTCGTAAAATAGTGACAATACCAGAAAAACCTCATAAGAGCGTTAAATCGTCGTAAAATAGTGACAATACCAGAAAAACCTTATAAGAGCGTTAAATGGTCTGAAAACGCTGGAAAATATAGAAAAACCATTAAAAAGTGTTAAATCGTCGAATTACACTAAAAATCATTGAAAAACCCTTAAAATTTGTCAAATCGTCGTAAAACAGTGAAAATATCAGAAAAACCTTATAAGAGCGTTAAATCGTCGTAAAACAGTGAAAATACCAGAAAAACCTTAAAAGAGCGTTAAATCGTCTTAAAACGCTGGAAAATATAGAAAAACCATTAAAAAGTGTTTAATCGTCGTATTACGCTAAAAATCATTTAAAACCCCTTAAAATTTGTCAAATCGTCGTAAAACAGTGAAAATAACAGAAAAGCCTTATAAGAGCGTTAGATCGTCGTCAATCAGTGAAAATACGAGAAAAACCTTATAGAGGCGTTAAATCGTCGTAAAAACAGTGGAAATACCAGAAAAACCTTATAAGAGCGTTAAATCGTCGTTAAACAGTGAAAACACAAGGAAAAACATTATAAGAGCGTTTAATCGTCGTAAAATAGTGACAATACCAGAAAAACCTTATTAGAGCGTTAAATCGTCGTAAAACAGTGAAAATACCAGAAAAACCTTAAAAGAGCGTTAAATCGTCTTAAAACGCTGGAAAATATAGAAAAACCATTAAAAAGTGTTTAATCGTCGTATTACACTAAAAATCATTGAAAAATCCTTAAAATTTTTCAAATCCTCGTAAAACAGTGAAAATACCAGAAAAACCTTATAAGAGCGTTAAATCGTCGTAAAACAGTGAAAATACCAGAAAAACCTTAAAAGAGCGTTAAATCGTCTTAAAACGCTGGAAAATATAGAAAAACCATTAAAAAGTGTTTAATCGTCGTATTACACTAAAAATCATTGAAAAATCCTTAAAATTTCTCAAATCCTCGTAAAACAGTGAAAATACCAGAAAAACCTTATAAGAGCGTTAAAATCGTCGTAAAACAGTGAAAATACCAGAAAAACCTTAAAAGAGCGTTAAATCGTCTTAAAACGCTGGAAAATATAGAAAAACCATTAAAAAGTGTTTAATCGTCGTATTACGCTAAAAATCATTGAAAACCCCTTAAAATTTGTCAAATCGTCGTAAAACAGTGAAAATAACAGAAAAGCCTTAAAAGAGCGTAAAATCGTCTTAAAACTCTGGAAAATATAGAAAAACCATTAAAAAGTGTTTAATCGTCATATTACACTAAAAATCATTGAATTACCCTTAAAATTTGTCAAATTGTCGTAAAATAGTGAAAATACCAGAAAAACCTTATAAGAGCGTTAAATCGTCGTAAAACAGTGAAAATACCAGAAAAACCTTCTAAGAGCGTTAAATCGTCGAAAAACAGTGATAATACCAGAAAAACCTTAAAAGAGCGTTAAATCGTCTTAAAAACGCTGGAAAATATAGAAAAACCATTAAAAAGTGTTTAATCGTCATATTACACTAAAAATCATTGAATTACCCTTAAAATTTGTCAAATTGTCGTAAAATAGTGAAAATACCAGAAAAACCTTATAAGAGCGTTAAATCGTCGTAAAACAGTGAAAATACCAGAAAAACCTTAAAAGAGCGTAAAATCGTCGTAAAAATGTGAAAATACCAGAAAAACCTTATTAGAGCGTTAAATCGTCGTAAAACAGTGAAAATACCAGAAAAACCTTAAAAGAGCGTTAAATCGTCTTAAAACGCTGGAAAATATAGAAAAACCATTAAAAAGTGTTTAATCGTCATATTACACTAAAAATCATTGAATTACCCTTAAAATTTGTCAAATTGTCGTAAAATAGTGAAAATACCAGAAAAACCTTATAAGAGCGTTAAATCGTCGTAAAACAGTGAAAATACCAGAAAAACCCTTTCAGAGCGTCAAATCGTCGTTAAACAGTGAAAATACCAGAAAAACCTTATAAGAGCGTTAAATCGTCGTAAAATAGTGACAATACCAGAAAAACCTCATAAGAGCGTTAAATCGTCGTAAAATAGTGACAATACCAGAAAAACCTTATAAGAGCGTAAAATGGTCTGAAAACGCTGGAAAATATAGAAAAACCATTAAAAAGTGTTAAATCGTCGAATTACACTAAAAATCATTGAAAAACCCTTAAAATTCGTCAAATCGTCGTAAAACAGTGAAAATATCAGAAAAACCTCATAAGAGCGTTAAATCGTCGTAAAACAGTGAAAATACCAGAAAAACCTTAAAAGAGCGTTAAATCGTCTTAAAACGCTGGAAAATATAGAAAAACCATTAAAAATTGTTTAATCGTCGTATTACGCTAAAAATCATTGAAAACCCCTGAAAATTTGTCAAATCGTCGTAAAACAGTGAAAATAACAGAAAAGCCTTAAAAGAGCGTAAAATCGTCTTAAAACGCTGGAAAATATAGAAAAACCATTAAAAAGTGTTTAATCGTCATATTACACTAAAAATCATTGAATTACCCTTAAAATTTGTCAAATTGTCGTAAAATAGTGAAAATACCAGAAAAACCTTATAAGAGCGTTAAATCGTCGTAAAACAGTGAAAATACCAGAAAAACCTTATAAGAGCGTTAAATCGTCGTAAAACACTTATACCAGAAAAACCTTAAAAGAGCGTTAAATCGTCTTAAAACGCTGGAAAATATAGAAAAACCATTAAAAAGTGTTTAATCGTCATATTACACTAAAAATCATTGAATTACCCTTAAAATTTGTCAAATCGTCGTAAAACAGTGAAAATAACAGAAAAGCCTTATAAGAGCGTTAAATCGTCGTCAATCAGTGAAAATACGAGAAAAACCTTATAAAGGCGTCAAATCGTCGTAAAACAGTGAAAATACCAGAAAAACCTTATAAGAGCGTTAAATCGTCGTAAAATAGTGACAATACCAGAAAAACCTCATAAGAGCGTTAAATCGTCGTAAAATAGTGACAATACCAGAAAAACCTTATAAGAGCGTTAAATGGTCTGAAAACGCTGGAAAATATAGAAAAACCATTAAAAAGTGTTAAATCGTCGAATTACACTAAAAATCATTGAAAAACCCTTAAAATTTGTCAAATCGTCGTAAAACAGTGAAAATATCAGAAAAACCTTATAAGAGCGTTGAATCGTCGTAAAACAGTGAAAATACCAGAAAAACCTTTAAAGAGCGTTAAATCGTCTTAAAACGCTGGAAAATATAGAAAAACCAATAAAAAGTGTTTAATCGTCGTATTACGCTAAAAATCATTTAAAACCCCTTAAAATTTGTCAAATCGTCGTAAAACAGTGAAAATAACAGAAAAGCCTTATAAAAGCGTTAAATCGTCGTCAATCAGTGAAAATACGAGAAAAACCTGATAAAGGCGTTAAATCGTCGTAAAACAGTGGAAATACCAGAAAAACCTTATAAGAGCGTTAAATCGTCGTTAAACAGTGAAAACACAAGGAAAAACATTATAAGAGCGTTTAATCGTCGTAAAATAGTGACAATACCAGAAAAACCTTATAAGAGCGTTAAATGGTCTTAAAACGCTGGAAAATATAGAAAAACCATTAAAAAGTGTTTAACCGTCGTATTACACTTAAAATCATTGAGAAACCCTTTAAATTTGTCAAATCGTCGTAAAACAGTGAAAATACCAGAAAAACCTTATAAGAGCGTTAAATCGTCGTAAAACAGTGAAAATACCCGAAAAACCCTTTCAGAGCGTCAAATCGTCGTAAAACAGTGAAAATACCAGAAAAACCTTATAAGAGCGTTAAATCGTCGTAAAATAGTGACAATACCAGAAAAACCTCATAAGAGCGTTAAATCGTCGTAAAATAGTGACAATACCAGAAAAACCTTATAAGAGCGTAAAATTGTCTGAAAACGCTGGAAAATATAGAAAAACCATTAAAAAGTGTTAAATCGTCGAATTACACTAAAAATCATTGAAAAACCCTTAAAATTCGTCAAATCGTCGTAAAACAGTGAAAATATCAGAAAAACCTCATAAGAGCGTTAAATCGTCGTAAAACAGTGAAAATACCAGAAAAACCTTAAAAGAGCGTTAAATCGTCTTAAAACGCTGGAAATTACGTATTACGCTAAAAATCATTGAAAACCCCTTAAAATTTGTCAAATCGTCGTAAAACAGTGAAAATAACAGAAAAGCCTTAAAAGAGCGTAAAATCGTCATAAAACGCTGGAAAATATAGAAAAACCATTAAAAAGTGTTTAATCGTCATATTACACTAAAAATCATTGAATTACACTTAAAATTTGTCAAATTGTCGTAAAATAGTGAAAATACCAGAAAAACCTTATAAGAGCGTTAAATCGTCGTAAAATAGTGACAATTCCAGAAAAACCTCATAAGAGCGTTAAATCGTCGTAAAATAGTGACAATACCAGAAAAACCTTATAAGAGCGTTAAATGGTCTGAAAACGCTGGAAAATATAGAAAAACCATTAAAAAGTGTTAAATCGTCGAATTACACTAAAAATCATTGAAAAACCCTTAAAATTTGTCAAATCGTCGTAAAACAGTGAAAATATCAGAAAAACCTTATAAGAGCGTTAAATCGTCGTAAAACAGTGAAAATACCAGAAAAACCTTAAAAGAGCGTTAAATCGTCTTAAAACGCTGGAAAATATAGAAAAACCATTAAAAAGTGTTTAATCGTCGTATTACGCTAAAAATCATTTAAAACCCCTTAAAATTTGTCAAATCGTCGTAAAACAGTGAAAATAACAGAAAAGCCTTATAAGAGCGTTAGATCGTCGTCAATCAGTGAAAATACGAGAAAAACCTTATAGAGGCGTTAAATCGTCGTAAAACAGTGGAAATACCAGAAAAACCTTATAAGAGCGTTAAATCGTCGTTAAACAGTGAAAACACAAGGAAAAACATTATAAGAGCGATTAATCGTCGTAAAATAGTGACAATACCAGAAAAACCTTATTAGAGCGTTAAATGGTCTTAAAACGCTGGAAAATATAGAAAAACCATTAAAAAGTGTTTAACCGTCGTATTACACTTAAAATCATTGAGAAACCCTTTAAATTTGGCAAATCGTCGTAAAACAGTGAAAATACCAGATAAACCTTACAAGAGCGTTAAATCGTCGTAAAACAGTGAATATACCAGAAAAACCTTATAAGAGCGTTAAATCGTCGTAAAACAGTGAAAATACCAGAAAAACCTTATAAGAGCGTTAAATCGTCTTTAAACGCTGGAAAATATAGAAAAACCATTAAAAAGTGTTATATCGTCGAATAACACTAAAAATCATTGAAAAACCCTTAAAATTTGTCAAATCGTCGTAAAACAGTGAAAATACCAGATAAACCTGACAAGAGCGTTAAATCGTCGTAAAACAGTGAAAATACCAGAAAAACCTTATAAGAGCGTTAAATCGTCGTAAAACAGTGAAAATACCAAAAAAACCTTATAAAAGCGGTAAATCGTCTTAAAACGCCGGAAAATATAGAAAAACCATTAAAAAGTGTTAAATCGTCGAATAACACTAAAAATCATTGAAAAACCCTTAAAATTTGTCAAATCGTCGTAAAACAGTGAAAATATCAGAAAAACCTCATAAGAGCGTTAAATCGTCGTAAAACAGTGAAAATACCAGAAAAACCTTATAAGAGCGTTAAATCGTCGTAAAATAGTGACAATACCAGAAAAACCTCATAAGAGCGTTAAATCGTCGTAAAATAGTGACAATACCAGAAAAACCTTATAAGAGCGTAAAATTGTCTGAAAACGCTGGAAAATATAGAAAAACCATTAAAAAGTGTTAAATCGTCGAATTACACTAAAAATCATTGAAAAACCCTTAAAATTCGTCAAATCGTCGTAAAACAGTGAAAATAACAGAAAAGCCTTAAAAGAGCGTAAAATCGTCTTAAAACGCTGGAAAATATAGAAAAACCATTAAAAAGTGTTTAATCGTCATATTACACTAAAAATCATTGAATTACACTTAAAATTTGTCAAATTGTCGTAAAATAGTGAAAATACCAGAAAAACCTTATAAGAGCGTTAAATCGTCGTAAAATAGTGACAATACCAGAAAAACCTCATAAGAGCGTTAAATCGTCGTAAAATAGTAACAATACCAGAAAAACCTTATAAGAGCGTTAAATGGTCTGAAAACGCTGGAAAATATAGAAAAACCATTAAAAAGTGTTAAATCGTCGAATTACACTAAAAATCATTGAAAAACCCTTAAAATTTGTCAAATCGTCGTAAAACAGTGAAAATATCAGAAAAACCTTATAAGAGCGTTAAATCGTCGTAAAACAGTGAAAATACCAGAAAAACCTTAAAAGAGCGTTAAATCGTCTTAAAACGCTGGAAAATATAGAAAAACCATTAAAAAGTGTTTAATCGTCGTATTACGCTAAAAATCATTTAAAACCCCTTAAAATTTGTCAAATCGTCGTAAAACAGTGAAAATAACAGAAAAGCCTTATAAGAGCGTTAGATCGTCGTCAATCAGTGAAAATACGAGAAAAACCTTATAGAGGCGTTAAATCGTCGTAAAACAGTGGAAATATCAGAAAAACCTTATAAGAGCGTTAAATCGTCGTAAAACAGTGAAAATACCAGAAAAACCTTTAAAGAGCGTTAAATCGTCTTAAAACGCTGGAAAATATAGAAAAACCAATAAAAAGTGTTTAATCGTCGTATTACGCTAAAAATCATTTAAAACCCCTTAAAATTTGTCAAATCGTCGTAAAACAGTGAAAATAACAGAAAAGCCTTATAAAAGCGTTAAATCGTCGTCAATCAGTGAAAATACGAGAAAAACCTGATAAAGGCGTTAAATCGTCGTAAAACAGTGGAAATACCAGAAAAACCTTATAAGAGCGTTAAATCGTCGTTAAACAGTGAAAACACAAGGAAAAACATTATAAGAGCGTTTAATCGTCGTAAAATAGTGACAATACCAGAAAAACCTTATAAGAGCGTTAAATGGTCTTAAAACGCTGGAAAATATAGAAAAACCATTAAAAAGTGTTTAACCGTCGTATTACACTTCAAATCATTGAGAAACCCTTTAAATTTGTCAAATCGTCGTAAAACAGTGAAAATACCAGAAAAACCTTATAAGAGCGTTAAATCGTCGTAAAACAGTGAAAATACCAGAAAAACCCTTTCAGAGCGTCAAATCGTCGTAAAACAGTGAAAATACCAGAAAAACCTTATAAGAGCGTTAAATCGTCGTAAAATAGTGACAATACCAGAAAAACCTCATAAGAGCGTTAAATCGTCGTAAAATAGTGACAATACCAGAAAAACCTTATAAGAGCGTAAAATTGTCTGAAAACGCTGGAAAATATAGAAAAACCATTAAAAAGTGTTAAATCGTCGAATTACACTAAAAATCATTGAAAAACCCTTAAAATTCGTCAAATCGTCGTAAAACAGTGAAAATATCAGAAAAACCTCATAAGAGCGTTAAATCGTCGTAAAACAGTGAAAATACCAGAAAAACCTTAAAAGAGCGTTAAATCGTCTTAAAACGCTGGAAATTACGTATTACGCTAAAAATCATTGAAAACCCCTTAAAATTTGTCAAATCGTCGTAAAACAGTGAAAATAACAGAAAAGCCTTAAAAGAGCGTAAAATCGTCTTAAAACGCTGGAAAATATAGAAAAACCATTAAAAAGTGTTTAATCGTCATATTACACTAAAAATCATTGAATTACACTTAAATTTTGTCAAATTGTCGTAAAATAGTGAAAATACCAGAAAAACCTTATAAGAGCGTTAAATCGTCGTAAAATAGTGACAATACCAGAAAAACCTCATAAGAGCGTTAAATCGTCGTAAAATAGTGACAATACCAGAAAAACCTTATAAGAGCGTTAAATGGTCTGAAAACGCTGGAAAATATAGAAAAACCATTAAAAAGTGTTAAATCGTCGAATTACACTAAAAATCATTGAAAAACCCTTAAAATTTGTCAAATCGTCGTAAAACAGTGAAAATATCAGAAAAACCTTATAAGAGCGTTAAATCGTCGTAAAACAGTGAAAATACCAGCAAAACCTTAAAAGAGCGTTAAATCGTCTTAAAACGCTGGAAAATATAGAAAAACCATTAAAAAGTGTTTAATCGTCGTATTACGCTAAAAATCATTTAAAACCCCTTAAAATTTGTCAAATCGTCGTAAAACAGTGAAAATAACAGAAAAGCCTTATAAGAGCGTTAGATCGTCGTCAATCAGTGAAAATACGAGAAAAACCTTATAGAGGCGTTAAATCGTCGTAAAACAGTGGAAATACCAGAAAAACCTTATAAGAGCGTTAAATCGTCGTTAAACAGTGAAAACACAAGGAAAAACATTATAAGAGCGATTAATCGTCGTAAAATAGTGACAATACCAGAAAAACCTTATTAGAGCGTTAAATGGTCTGAAAACGCTGGAAAATATAGAAAAACCATTAAAAAGTGTTTAACCGTCGTATTACACTTAAAATCATTGAGAAACCCTTTAAATTTGTCAAATCGTCGTAAAACAGTGAAAATACCAGATAAACCTTACAAGAGCGTTAAATCGTCGTAAAACAGTGAATATACCAGAAAAACCTTATAAGAGCGTTAAATCGTCGTAAAACAGTGAAAATACCAGAAAAACCTTATAAGAGCGTTAAATCGTCTTTAAACGCTGGAAAATATAGAAAAACCATTAAAAAGTGTTATATCGTCGAATAACACTAAAAATCATTGAAAAACCCTTAAAATTTGTCAAATCGTCGTAAAACAGTGAAAATACCAGATAAACCTGACAAGAGCGTTAAATCGTCGTAAAACAGTGAAAATACCAGAAAAACCTTATAAGAGCGTTAAATCGTCGTAAAACAGTGAAAATACCAAAAAAACCTTATAAAAGCGGTAAATCGTCTTAAAACGCCGGAAAATATAGAAAAACCATTAAAAAGTGTTAAATCGTCGAATAACACTAAAAATCATTGAAAAACCCTTAAAATTTGTCAAATCGTCGTAAAACAGTGAAAATATCAGAAAAACCTCATAAGAGCGTTAAATCGTCGTAAAACAGTGAAAATACCAGAAAAACCTTATAAGAGCGTTAAATCGTCGTAAAATAGTGACAATACCAGAAAAACCTCATAAGAGCGTTAAATCGTCGTAAAATAGTGACAATACCAGAAAAACCTTATAAGAGCGTAAAATTGTCTGAAAACGCTGGAAAATATAGAAAAACCATTAAAAAGTGTTAAATCGTCGAATTACACTAAAAATCATTGAAAAACCCTTAAAATTCGTCAAATCGTCGTAAAACAGTGAAAATAACAGAAAAGCCTTAAAAGAGCGTAAAATCGTCTTAAAACGCTGGAAAATATAGAAAAACCATTAAAAAGTGTTTAATCGTCATATTACACTAAAAATCATTGAATTACACTTAAAATTTGTCAAATTGTCGTAAAATAGTGAAAATACCAGAAAAACCTTATAAGAGCGTTAAATCGTCGTAAAATAGTGACAATACCAGAAAAACCTCATAAGAGCGTTAAATCGTCGTAAAATAGTGACAATACCAGAAAAACCTTATAAGAGCGTTAAATGGTCTGAAAACGCTGGAAAATATAGAAAAACCATTAAAAAGTGTTAAATCGTCGAATTACACTAAAAATCATTGAAAAACCCTTAAAATTTGTCAAATCGTCGTAAAACAGTGAAAATATCAGAAAAACCTTATAAGAGCGTTAAATCGTCGTAAAACAGTGAAAATACCAGAAAAACCTTAAAAGAGCGTTAAATCGTCTTAAAACGCTGGAAAATATAGAAAAACCATTAAAAAGTGTTTAATCGTCGTATTACGCTAAAAATCATTTAAAACCCCTTAAAATTTGTCAAATCGTCGTAAAACAGTGAAAATAACAGAAAAGCCTTATAAGAGCGTTAGATCGTCGTCAATCAGTGAAAATACGAGAAAAACCTTATAGAGGCGTTAAATCGTCGTAAAACAGTGGAAATACCAGAAAAACCTTATAAGAGCGTTAAATCGTCGTTAAACAGTGAAAACACAAGGAAAAACATTATAAGAGCGTTTAATCGTCGTAAAATAGTGACAATACCAGAAAAACCTTATTAGAGCGTTAAATGGTCCTCAAACGCTGGAAAATATAGAAAAACCATTAAAAAGTGTTTAATCGTCATATTACACTAAAAATCATTGAATTACCCTTAAAATTTGTCAAATTGTCGTAAAATAGTGAAAATACCAGAAAAACCTTAAAAGAGCGTTAAATCGTCGTAAAACAGTGAAAATACCAGAAAAACCTTATAAGAGCGTTAAATCGTCGTAAAACACTTATACCAGAAAAACATTAAAAGAGCGTTAAATCGTCTTAAAACGCTGGAAAATATAGAAAAACCATTAAAAAGTGTTTAATCGTCATATTACACTAAAAATCATTGAATTACCCTTAAAATTTGTCAAATCGTCGTAAAACAGTGAAAATAACAGAAAAGCCTTATAAGAGCGTTAAATCGTCGTCAATCAGTGAAAATACGAGAAAAACCTTATAAAGGCGTCAAATCGTCGTAAAACAGTGAAAATACCAGAAAAACCTTATAAGAGCGTTAAATCGTCGTAAAATAGTGACAATACCAGAAAAACCTCATAAGAGCGTTAAATCGTCGTAAAATAGTGACAATACCAGAAAAACCTTATAAGAGCGTTAAATGGTCTGAAAACGCTGGAAAATATAGAAAAACCATTAAAAAGTGTTAAATCGTCGAATTACACTAAAAATCATTGAAAAACCCTTAAAATTTGTCAAATCGTCGTAAAACAGTGAAAATATCAGAAAAACCTTATAAGAGCGTTAAATCGTCGTAAAACAGTGAAAATACCAGAAAAACCTTTAAAGAGCGTTAAATCGTCTTAAAACGCTGGAAAATATAGAAAAACCAATAAAAAGTGTTTAATCGTCGTATTACGCTAAAAATCATTTAAAACCCCTTAAAATTTGTCAAATCGTCGTAAAACAGTGAAAATAACAGAAAAGCCTTATAAGAGCGTTAAATCGTCGTCAATCAGTGAAAATACGAGAAAAACCTGATAAAGGCGTTAAATCGTCGTAAAACAGTGGAAATTTCAGAAAAACCTTATAAGAGCGTTAAATCGTCGTTAAACAGTGAAAACACAAGGAAAAACATTATAAGAGCGTTTAATCGTCGTAAAATAGTGACAATACCAGAAAAACCTTATAAGAGCGTTAAATGGTCTTAAAACGCTGGAAAATATAGAAAAACCATTAAAAAGTGTTTAACCGTCGTATTACACTTAAAATCATTGAGAAACCCTTTAAATTTGTCAAATCGTCGTAAAACAGTGAAAATACCAGAAAAACCTTATAAGAGCGTTAAATCGTCGTAAAACAGTGAAAATACCAGAAAAACCCTTTCAGAGCGTCAAATCGTCGTAAAACAGTGAAAATACCAGAAAAACCTTATAAGAGCGTTAAATCGTCGTAAAATAGTGACAATACCAGAAAAACCTCATAAGAGCGTTAAATCGTCGTAAAATAGTGACAATACCAGAAAAACCTTATAAGAGCGTAAAATTGTCTGAAAACGCTGGAAAATATAGAAAAACCATTAAAAAGTGTTAAATCGTCGAATTACACTAAAAATCATTGAAAAACCCTTAAAATTCGTCAAATCGTCGTAAAACAGTGAAAATATCAGAAAAACCTCATAAGAGCGTTAAATCGTCGTAAAACAGTGAAAATACCAGAAAAACCTTAAAAGAGCGTTAAATCGTCTTAAAACGCTGGAAAATATAGAAAAACCATTAAAAAGTGTTTAATCGTCGTATTACGCTAAAAATCATTTAAAACCCCTTAAAATTTGTCAAATCGTCGTAAAACAGTGAAAATAACAGAAAAGCCTTATCAGAGCGTTAGATCGTCGTCAATCAGTGAAAATACCAGAAAAACCTTATAAGAGCGTTAAATCGTCGTAAAACAGTGAAAATACCAGAAAAACCTTATAAGAGCGTCAAATCGTCGTAAAACAGTGAAAATACCAGAAAAACCTTATAAGAGCGTTAAATCGTCGTAAAATAGTGACAATACCAGAAAAACCTCATAAGAGCGTTAAATCGTCGTAAAATAGTGACAATACCAGAAAAACCTTATAAGAGCGTAAAATGGTCTGAAAACGCTGGAAAATATAGAAAAACCATTAAAAAGTGTTTAATCGTCATATTACACTAAAAATCATTGAATTACACTTAAAATTTGTCAAATTGTCGTAAAATAGTGAAAATACCAGAAAAACCTTATAAGAGCGTTAAATCGTCGTAAAATAGTGACAATACCAGAAAAACCTCATAAGAGCGTTAAATCGTCGTAAAATAGTGACAATACCAGAAAAACCTTATAAGAGCGTTAAATGGTCTGAAAACGCTGGAAAATATAGAAAAACCATTAAAAAGTTTTAAATCGTCGAATTACACTAAAAATCATTGAAAAACCCTTAAAATTTGTCAAATCGTCGTAAAACAGTGAAAATATCAGAAAAACCTTATAAGAGCGTTAAATCGTCGTAAAACAGTGAAAATACCAGAAAAACCTTAAAAGAGCGTTAAATCGTCTTAAAACGCTGGAAAATATAGAAAAACCATTAAAAAGTGTTTAATCGTCGTATTACGCTAAAAATCATTTAAAACCCCTTAAAATTTGTCAAATCGTCGTAAAACAGTGAAAATAACAGAAAAGCCTTATCAGAGCGTTAGATCGTCGTCAATCAGTGAAAATACGAGAAAAACCTTATAGAGGCGTTAAATCGTCGTAAAACAGTGGAAATACCAGAAAAACCTTATAAGAGCGTTAAATCGTCGTTAAACAGTGAAAACACAAGGAAAAACATTATAAGAGCGTTTAATCGTCGTAAAATAGTGACAATACCAGAAAAACCTTATTAGAGCGTTAAATGGTCTTAAAACGCTGGAAAATATAGAAAAACCATTAAAAAGTGTTTAACCGTCGTATTACACTTAAAATCATTGAGAAACCCTTTAAATTTGTCAAATCGTCGTAAAACAGTGAAAAATACCAGATAAACCTTACAAGAGCGTTAAATCGTCGTAAAACAGTGAATATACCAGAAAAACCTTATAAGAGCGTTAAATCGTCGTAAAACAGTGAAAATACCAGAAAAACCTTATAAGAGCGTTAAATCGTCTTTAAACGCTGGAAAATATAGAAAAACCATTAAAAAGTGTTATATCGTCGAATAACACTAAAAATCATTGAAAAACCCTTAAAATTTGTCAAATCGTCGTAAAACAGTGAAAATACCAGATAAACCTGACAAGAGCGTTAAATCGTCGTAAAACAGTGAAAATACCAGAAAAACCTTATAAGAGCGTTAAATCGTCGTAAAACAGTGAAAATACCAAAAAAACCTTATAAAAGCGGTAAATCGTCTTAAAACGCCGGAAAATATAGAAAAACCATTAAAAAGTGTTAAATCGTCGAATTACACTAAAAATCATTGAAAAACCCTTAAAATTTGTCAAATCGTCGTAAAACAGTGAAAATATCAGAAAAACCTCATAAGAGCGTTAAATCGTCGTAAAACAGTGAAAATACCAGAAAAACCTTAAAAGAGCGTTAAATCGTCGTAAAATAGTGACAATACCAGAAAAACCTCATAAGAGCGTTAAATCGTCGTAAAATAGTGACAATACCAGAAAAACCTTATAAGAGCGTTAAATGGTCTGAAAACGCTGGAAAATATAGAAAAACCATTAAAAAGTGTTAAATCGTCGAATTACACTAAAAATCATTGAAAAACCCTTAAAATTTGTCAAATCGTCGTAAAACAGTGAAAATATCTGAAAAACCTCATAAGAGCGTTAAATCGTCGTAAAACAGTGAAAATACCAGAAAAACCTTTAAAGAGCGTAAAATCGTCCTAAAACGCCTTAAAATATAGAAAAACCATTAAAAAGGGTTTAATCGTCGTATTACACTAAAAATCATTGAAAAATCCTTAAAATTTCTTAAATCCTCGTAAAACAGTGAAAATACCAGAAAAACCTTATAAGAGCGTCAAATCGTCGTAAAACAGTGAAAATACCAGAAAAACCTTATAAGAGCGTTAAATCGTCGTTAAACAGTGAAAATACCAGAAAAACCTTAAAAGAGCGTTAAATCGTCGTAAAACAGTGAAAATACCAGAAAAACCTTATAAGAAGAAAAAGTCGTAAAACAGTGAAAATACCAGAAAAACCTTAAAAGAGCGTTGAATCGTCTTAAAACGCTGGAAAATATAGAAAAACCATTAAAAAGTGTTTAATCGTCGTATTACACTAAAAATCATTGAAAAATCCTTAAAATTTCTCAAATCCTCGTAAAACAGTGAAAATACCAGAAAAACCTTATAAGAGCGTTTAATCGTCGTAAAACAGTGAAAATACCAGAAAAACCTTAAAAGAGCGTCAAATCGTCGTAAAACAGTGAAAATACCAGAAAAACCTTATAAGAGCGTTAAATCGTCGTAAAATAGTGACAATACCAGAAAAACCTCATAAGAGCGTTAAATCGTCGTAAAATAGTGACAATACCAGAAAAACCTTATAAGAGCGTTAAATGGTCTGAAAACGCTGGAAAATATAGAAAAACCATTAAAAAGTGTTAAATCGTCGAATTACACTAAAAATCATTGAAAAACCCTTAAAATTCGTCAAATCGTCGTAAAACAGTGAAAATATCAGAAAAACCTCATAAGAGCGTTAAATCGTCGTAAAACAGTGAAAATACCAGAAAAACCTTAAAAGAGCGTTAAATCGCCTAAAAACGCTGGAACATATAGAAAAACCATTAAAAAGTGTTTAATCGTCGTATTACGCTAAAAATCATTGAAAACCCCTTAAAATTTGTCAAATCGTCGTTAAACAGTGAAAATAACAGAAAAGCCTTAAAAGAGCGTAAAATCGTCTTAAAACGCTGGAAAATATAGAAAAACCATTAAAAAGTGTTTAATCGTCATATTACACTAAAAATCATTGAATTACACTTAAAATTTGTCAAATTGTCGTAAAATAGTGAAAATACCAGAAAAACCTTATAAGAGCGTTAAATCGTCGTAAAATAGTGACAATACCAGAAAAACCTCATAAGAGCGTTAAATCGTCGTAAAATAGTGACAATACCAGAAAAACCTTATAAGAGCGTTAAATGGTCTGAAAACGCTGGAAAATATAGAAAAACCATTAAAAAGTGTTAAATCGTCGAATTACACTAAAAATCATTGAAAAACCCTTGAAATTTGTCAAATCGTCGTAAAACAGTGAAAATATCAGAAAAACCTTATAAGAGCGTTAAATCGTCGTAAAACAGTGAAAATACCAGAAAAACCTTAAAAGAGCGTTAAATCGTCTTAAAACGCTGGAAAATATAGAAAAACCATTAAAAAGTGTTTAATCGTCGTATTACGCTAAAAATCATTTAAAACCCCTTAAAATTTGTCAAATCGTCGTAAAACAGTGAAAATAACAGAAAAGCCTTATAAGAGCGTTAAATCGTCGTCAATCAGTGAAAATACGAGAAAAACCTTATAAAGGCGTTAAATCGTCGTAAAACAGTGGAAATACCAGAAAAACCTTATAAGAGCGTTAAATCGTCGTTAAACAGTGAAAACACAAGGAAAAACATTATAAGAGCGTTTAATCGTCGTAAAATAGTGACAATACCAGAAAAACCTTATTAGAGCGTTAAATGGTCTTAAAACGCTGGAAAATATAGAAAAACCATTAAAAAGTGTTTAACCGTCGTATTACACTTAAAATCATTGAGAAACCCTTTAAATTTGTCAAATCGTCGTAAAACAGTGAAAATACCAGATAAACCTTACAAGAGCGTTAAATCGTCGTAAAACAGTGAATATACCAGAAAAACCGTATAAGAGCGTTAAATCGTCGTAAAACAGTGAAAATACCAGAAAAACCTTATAAGAGCGTTAAATCGTCTTAAAACGCTGGAAAATATAGAAAAACCATTAAAAAGTGTTATATCGTCGAATAACACTAAAAATCATTGAAAAACCCTTAAAATTTGTCAAATCGTCGTAAAACAGTGAAAATACCAGATAAACCTGACAAGAGCGTTAAATCGTCGTAAAACAGTGAAAATACCAGAAAAACCTTATAAGAGCGTTAAATCGTCGTAAAACAGTGAAAATACCAAAAAAACCTTATAAAAGCGGTAAATCGTCTTAAAACGCCGGAAAATATAGAAAAACCATTAAAAAGTGTTAAATCGTCGAATTACACTAAAAATCATTGAAAAACCCTTAAAATTTGTCAAATCGTCGTAAAACAGTGAAAATATCAGAAAAACCTCATAAGAGCGTTAAATCGTCGTAAAACAGTGAAAATACCAGAAAAACCTTATAAGAGCGTTAAATCGTCGTAAAATAGTGACAATACCAGAAAAACCTCATAAGAGCGTTAAATCGTCGTAAAATAGTGACAATACCAGAAAAACCTTATAAGAGCGTTAAATGGTCTGAAAACGCTGGAAAATATAGAAAAACCATTAAAAAGTGTTAAATCGTCGAATTACACTAAAAATCATTGAAAAACCCTTAAAATTTGTCAAATCGTCGTAAAACAGTGAAAATATCTGAAAAACCTCATAAGAGCGTTAAATCGTCGTAAAACAGTGAAAATACCAGAAAAACCTTTAAAGAGCGTTAAATCGTCTTAAAACGCCTTAAAATATAGAAAAACCATTAAAAAGGGTTTAATCGTCGTATTACACTAAAAATCATTGAAAAATCCTTAAAATTTCTTAAATCCTCGTAAAACAGTGAAAATACCAGAAAAACCTTATAAGAGCGTCAAATCGTCGTAAAACAGTGAAAATACCAGAAAAACCTTATAAGAGCGTTAAATCGTCGTAAAACAGTGAAAATACCAGAAAAACCTTAAAAGAGCGTTAAATCGTCGTCAAACAGTGAAAATACCAGAAAAACCTTATAAGAAGGTTAAATCGTCGTAAAACAGTGAAAATACCAGAAAAACCTTAAAAGAGCGTTGAATCGTCTTAAAACGCTGGAAAATATAGAAAAACCATTAAAAAGTGTTTAATCGTCGTATTACACTAAAAATCATTGAAAAATCCTTAAAATTTCTCAAATCCTCGTAAAACAGTGAAAATACCAGAAAAACCTTATAAGAGCGTTTAATCGTCGTAAAACAGTGAAAATACCAGAAAAACCTTAAAAGAGCGTTAAATCGCCTAAAAACGCTGGAACATATAGAAAAACCATTAAAAAGTGTTTAATCGTCGTATTACGCTAAAAATCATTGAAAACCCCTTAAAATTTGTCAAATCGTCGTAAAACAGTGAAAATAACAGAAAAGCCTTAAAAGAGCGTAAAATCGTCTTAAAACGCTGGAAAATATAGAAAAACCATTAAAAAGTGTTTAATCGTCATATTACACTAAAAATCATTGAATTACACTTAAAATTTGTCAAATTGTCGTAAAATAGTGAAAATACCAGAAAAACCTTATAAGAGCGTTAAATCGTCGTAAAATAGTGACAATACCAGAAAAACCTCATAAGAGCGTTAAATCGTCGTAAAATAGTGACAATACCAGAAAAACCTTATAAGAGCGTTAAATGGTCTGAAAACGCTGGAAAATATAGAAAAACCATTAAAAAGTGTTAAATCGTCGAATTACACTAAAAATCATTGAAAAACCCTTGAAATTTGTCAAATCGTCGTAAAACAGTGAAAATATCAGAAAAACCTTATAAGAGCGTTAAATCGTCGTAAAACAGTGAAAATACCAGAAAAACCTTAAAAGAGCGTTAAATCGTCTTAAAACGCTGGAAAATATAGAAAAACCATTAAAAAGTGTTTAATCGTCGTATTACGCTAAAAATCATTTAAAACCCCTTAAAATTTGTCAAATCGTCGTAAAACAGTGAAAATAACAGAAAAGCCTTATAAGAGCGTTAAATCGTCGTCAATCAGTGAAAATACGAGAAAAACCTTATAAAGGCGTTAAATCGTCGTAAAACAGTGGAAATACCAGAAAAACCTTATAAGAGCGTTAAATCGTCGTTAAACAGTGAAAACACAAGGAAAAACATTATAAGAGCGTTTAATCGTCGTAAAATAGTGACAATACCAGAAAAACCTTATTAGAGCGTTAAATGGTCTTAAAACGCTGGAAAATATAGAAAAAACCATTAAAAAGTGTTTAACCGTCGTATTACACTTAAAATCATTGAGAAACCCTTTAAATTTGTCAAATCGTCGTAAAACAGTGAAAATACCAGATAAACCTTACAAGAGCGTTAAATCGTCGTAAAACAGTGAATATACCAGAAAAACCTTATAAGAGCGTTAAATCGTCGTAAAACAGTGAAAATACCAGAAAAACCTTATAAGAGCGTTAAATCGTCTTAAAACGCTGGAAAATATAGAAAAACCATTAAAAAGTGTTATATCGTCGAATAACACTAAAAATCATTGAAAAACCCTTAAAATTTGTCAAATCGTCGTAAAACAGTGAAAATACCAGATAAACCTGACAAGAGCGTTAAATCGTCGTAAAACAGTGAAAATACCAGAAAAACCTTATAAGAGCGTTAAATCGTCGTAAAACAGTGAAAATACCAAAAAAACCTTATAAAAGCGGTAAATCGTCTTAAAACGCCGGAAAATATAGAAAAACCATTAAAAAGTTTTAAATCGTCGAATTACACTAAAAATCATTGAAAAACCCTTAAAATTTGTCAAATCGTCGTAAAACAGTGAAAATATCAGAAAAACCTCATAAGAGCGTTAAATCGTCGTAAAACAGTGAAAATACCAGAAAAACCTTATAAGAGCGTTAAATCGTCGTAAAATAGTGACAATACCAGAAAAACCTCATAAGAGCGTTAAATCGTCGTAAAATAGTGACAATACCAGAAAAACCTTATAAGAGCGTTAAATGGTCTGAAAACGCTGGAAAATATAGAAAAACCATTAAAAAGTGTTAAATCGTCGAATTACACTAAAAATCATTGAAAAACCCTTAAAATTTGTCAAATCGTCGTAAAACAGTGAAAATATCTGAAAAACCTCATAAGAGCGTTAAATCGTCGTAAAACAGTGAAAATACCAGAAAAACCTTTAAAGAGCGTTAAATCGTCTTAAAACGCCTTAAAATAAAGAAAAACCATTAAAAAGGGTTTAATCGTCGTATTACACTAAAAATCATTGAAAAATCCTTAAAATTTCTTAAATCCTCGTAAAACAGTGAAAATACCAGAAAAACCTTATAAGAGCGTCAAATCGTCGTAAAACAGTGAAAATACCAGAAAAACCTTATAAGAGCGTTAAATCGTCGTAAAACAGTGAAAATACCAGAAAAACCTTAAAAGAGCGTTAAATCGTCGTAAAACAGTGAAAATACCAGAAAAACCTTATAAGAAGGTTAAATCGTCGTAAAACAGTGAAAATACCAGAAAAACCTTAAAAGAGCGTTGAATCGTCTTAAAACGCTGGAAAATATAGAAAAACCATTAAAAAGTGTTTAATCGTCGTATTACACTAAAAATCATTGAAAAATCCTTAAAATTTCTCAAATCCTCGTAAAACAGTGAAAATACCAGAAAAACCTTATATGAGCGTTTAATCGTCGTAAAACAGTGAAAATACCAGAAAAACCTTAAAAGAGCGTCAAATCGTCGTAAAACAGTGAAAATACCAGAAAAACCTTATAAGAGCGTTAAATCGTCGTAAAATAGTGACAATACCAGAAAAACTTCATAAGAGCGTTAAATCGTCGTAAAATAGTGACAATACCAGAAAACCCTTATAAGAGCGTTAAATGGTCTGAAAACGCTGGAAAATATAGAAAAACCATTAAAAAGTGTTAAATCGTCGAATTACACTAAAAATCATTGAAAAACCCTTGAAATTTGTCAAATCGTCGTAAAACAGTGAAAATATCAGAAAAACCTTATAAGAGCGTTAAATCGTCGTAAAACAGTGAAAATACCAGAAAAACCTTAAAAGAGCGTTAAATCGTCTTAAAACGCTGGAAAATATAGAAAAACCATTAAAAAGTGTTTAATCGTCGTATTACGCTAAAAATCATTTAAAACCCCTTAAAATTTGTCAAATCGTCGTAAAACAGTGAAAATAACAGAAAAGCCTTATAAGAGCGTTAAATCGTCGTCAATCAGTGAAAATACGAGAAAAACCTTATAAAGGCGTTAAATCGTCGTAAAACAGTGGAAATACCAGAAAAACCTTATAAGAGCGTTAAATCGTCGTTAAACAGTGAAAACACAAGGAAAAACATTATAAGAGCGTTTAATCGTCGTAAAATAGTGACAATACCAGAAAAACCTTATTAGAGCGTTAAATGGTCTTAAAACGCTGGAAAATATAGAAAAACCATTAAAAAGTGTTTAACCGTCGTATTACACTTAAAATCATTGAGAAACCCTTTAAATTTGTCAAATCGTCGTAAAACAGTGAAAATACCAGATAAACCTTACAAGAGCGTTAAATCGTCGTAAAACAGTGAATATACCAGAAAAACCTTATAAGAGCGTTAAATCGTCGTAAAACAGTGAAAATACCAGAAAAACCTTATAAGAGCGTTAAATCGTCTTAAAACGCTGGAAAATATAGAAAAACCATTAAAAAGTGTTATATCGTCGAATAACACTAAAAATCATTGAAAAACCCTTAAAATTTGTCAAATCGTCGTAAAACAGTGAAAATACCAGATAAACCTGACAAGAGCGTTAAATCGTCGTAAAACAGTGAAAATACCAGAAAAACCTTATAAGAGCGTTTAATCCTCGTAAAACAGTGAAAATACCAGAAAAACCTTATAAGAGCGTTTAATCGTCGTAAAACAGTGAAAATACCAGAAAAACCTTAAAAGAGCGTTAAATCGCCTAAAAACGCTGGAACATATAGAAAAACCATTAAAAAGTGTTTAATCGTCGTATTACGCTAAAAATCATTGAAAACCCCTTAAAATTTGTCAAATCGTCGTAAAACAGTGAAAATAACAGAAAAGCCTTAAAAGAGCGTAAAATCGTCTTAAAACGCTGGAAAATATAGAAAAACCATTAAAAAGTGTTTAATCGTCATATTACACTAAAAATCATTGAATTACACTTAAAATTTGTCAAATTGTCGTAAAATAGTGAAAATACCAGAAAAACCTTATAAGAGCGTTAAATCGTCGTAAAATAGTGACAATACCAGAAAAACCTCATAAGAGCGTTAAATCGTCGTAAAATAGTGACAATACCAGAAAAACCTTATAAGAGCGTTAAATGGTCTGAAAACGCTGGAAAATATAGAAAAACCATTAAAAAGTGTTAAATCGTCGAATTACACTAAAAATCATTGAAAAACCCTTGAAATTTGTCAAATCGTCGTAAAACAGTGAAAATATCAGAAAAACCTTATAAGAGCGTTAAATCGTCGTAAAACAGTGAAAATACCAGAAAAACCTTAAAAGAGCGTTAAATCGTCTTAAAACGCTGGAAAATATAGAAAAACCATTAAAAAAAGTTTCATCGTCGTATTACGCTAAAAATCATTTAAAACCCCTTAAAATTTGTCAAATCGTCGTAAAACAGTGAAAATAACAGAAAAGCCTTATAAGAGCGTTAAATCGTCGTCAATCAGTGAAAATACGAGAAAAACCTTATAAAGGCGTTAAATCGTCGTAAAACAGTGGAAATACCAGAAAAACCTTATAAGAGCGTTAAATCGTCGTTAAACAGTGAAAACACAAGGAAAAACATTATAAGAGCGTTTAATCGTCGAAAAATAGTGACAATACCAGAAAAACCTTATTAGAGCGTTAAATGGTCTTAAAACGCTGGAAAATATAGAAAAACCATTAAAAAGTGTTTAACCGTCGTATTACACTTAAAATCATTGAGAAACCCTTAAAATTTGTCAAATCGTCGTAAAACA